>NC_143582.1:38718526-39025230 GCF_048544385.1 Mastigoproctus giganteus | reverse complement strand
AAATCAGGGTACTCATTTTTCAAACTCATCCAGAATTATGCAACGGTTTTTTGTGAAATTCAGCTCGTAAATTTCCATCATCCCTAATGTCAATCAGCTGTTCTTAGGCAGTGATCGGCAAGTGTTGCATCTTTACAGTTTCAACAAATGGACTCAAAACTCATTGATATTCTTCGTTTGACATATTTCCAATTTTTGTAAGTGCCCAAGTATAGCTGTTTTTATTAATGATATATTCAAATTGTTTTCGACAGAAAAATCACTTAATGACAGAAACATTTCCAAACAGCTCTCTCCAGCGAGTTTTTTTTTTCTAAAAGCAGTCACCTTCTCTCACATCATTAAAACATCGCCTTTACCTTGGAGAGATAGATTAAGGGTGTTCACTTTTTTGAAAATGTCTGCAAGGTAACACACTATTGACAACCACTTCTCGTCACAAAAAAAAATATAATAATAAATAAATAAAAATATGCTTTGCAACCTTTCTTTTTCTAAAAGAAAAATCCGTAACTCATCTTTGAGTTAAACAACTCTTTTGAGAACTTTACCGCATGGTCAATCCCCATCTCATTAAAGTATTTTGAAAACTTATTCCAAGAGCTTTTTTTAAATAAAATTAATCACATTAATCACATCTTGCAGCACTTTATGTATTTTGGGTTCCAACTTCCTTGCTGCAATAGCTTGCCTATGGATGATACAATGAATGAATTTCACGTGGTGAAATTCATTCATTAAAGAACTTTGTCTTTAAATCTTTTTTTGTTCCAGTCAAAGCAGCTGCCAGTAATACTCAAACGGTTTTCCATAAATTTTTTTTTTATTGAATAAATCATCCACTGTTGAGAATGTCATCTCCAGTACACTTTTCTTTGTGAGTGGCTCACAAAAAAACAATTCTTCTTGTATTTTGTTATCAAAATAGAATCCAACAAATACCAAAAGCTTAGACATGTTAGCTACATCTGTAATTTCATCTAACTGCAGAGCAAATTTTCCACATGGAGTTATTTGTTCTATACTGAGTCTTTAAATCTTCTGCAATGGCTTCTATTCATCTTCCAATGGTATTTGAGGACAACGGAATTGACTTAAGTTTGTCAGCGTACTCTTTACCGTGTATGATTTCCATCATTCTTACTGCAGCAGGCAGAACTAGGGTTTCACCAACGGTGTGCAGCTTCTTCTCTTTGGCAATAATGTAGGAAATTTCAAGAGACGCTTGCAAATATTTGTCATTAATTTTCATAAAATTTTGCAAAATGGTGGTCTGATTATTGCATGACTTAAATGTCCTTAAAAAACTGTACAGGTTTCTCTTCATGCTTTAGGTGCTTAGTTTTTAAATGTCTTGTCAATCGTGATGGTTTCATGCTATCATTAGCTAATATCTCAAGACAGAGTTAGAGTACACATTTGGGATGTGGTTCATCGTTGATGACGATAAATGTCAAACCAAATTTTAAAAAGAATTTCAAATTTTCTTAGAAAGGTTCTTATAAAAAGTTGGCATCGTTTTAGTTCACGATGTGGATGATGATGTGCTTGTACTAGGAGAAATATCAGTTTGTGGAAGTATCAATTCGAGGTTTCTTTGCACCTATTTTAATAGGTCAGCTGTCCATTTTGTGGCAGTGTCTAATGAGAAATAAATTTAATTAGTGAATTAACATGTTATAAGCAGAAATGGGAATGATCTTAAAGTATTTTAAATGCGATATACAAGATACTTTTTTTCAAATAAATATATTTTAAAATACTAAATAGAAAAACTTTTTCCAAAAGTACTTTAAAAACTTAAGTGTTTTAAATACCTAAAAGCATCTAAATAATTTAAAGTATTTTAGGTATTTTTTAAGTATTTAAGATACTCTCAAAGTACTTAAAATACATAACAAGTATTTAAAATACTTTAAGTACCTTAAATACTTTTTTTTCTAAAAGATACCAAATATTTTTCAAAATTATCTTTCATTTTAAATACAAGATACTGAGAATAAAAAGTAATTAAGTTACTAAAAAGTATTTAATATTATTTAAATGATTCCCAGATCTGGTGATAAATACATGTGAAGATCCTTACCGTGGTGTGTTTGTAAAATATAAATGCAGTTCCGCAAGTAACGACAGCCTACTAACAAATACAGTTACAACACTCGTGGTGGCAGTACAGCTCAGCAATAGCCTCAAGCACAATCCATCCTTTCTTGATCTACATTTATTCAGCAAACTAAACAAGAATGGAAGATATACTTCGAGCACAAAGAGAGCACGTGGCTGCTACGTTTCAGACATGGGCGAAACTGACAGCACGATCAAACAAAGCTGCATATTGAAGTATTAAAAAAACATTTATAATTTTTATTTTCAATTACATTTCGAAAACTAAAGTTTTCATAATTAATAAATATTGCTTTATTGTGGATTATCTCGTGCACCCTCATGGATTATCTCGTGCACCCCTATGGGTGCGCACACCCAACTTTGGAGACCACTGACTTAGAGTATTCCATCACTTATCATCATTCCTTTGTTTCAGGGTTTGTTGTGCATAAAGCATTAGATTGAGCTAATAATTCACTAAACACATACTGAATGATATTTTTAGAACTTTTAGACTGTCATTTGTAGACATACAGCAACTATCATCCATTCAAATTTTCACATGCTACCTAAAAGAAAATTAAGCAATCCAGAGGATCGTGGCTTTCCATAAGACATACACAGGTCACTAGGTGGAAGAAGCTGTATTGTCAAAAATGCTAACAGTGAGACTTTGGTGAAGCAACTGTATGAAACTATGCCATACAAGAAATCTACACTATCTCAGAATGAGAAAAAATTTATTTTATTTTTATTATTGTCTGTCCAGTATTTACTGTACTTTTCCATGTATTGTAGTACTGCATATTACCTTTCTTTCCCTCATAAAAAAAAAAAAAACTTCACTTGAATGGTACTATGTACTACTTGAATTCACTTGAATGTTACTACATTAAGTTGCAGTATAGAATTAATGTTTTTCTCACTTTTTTTTTTTTTTTTTTTTTAACTACAATGTGACTATCCAAAACACAGAAAATTCAAAGATCCAATAAGGATCGGGTTCCAGGTTGTCAGATTTGAGGGGTTCAACTGAACGAACTACCAAGCAACTAGTAACAACAAGTGTGCACTAAAGTCCACATGACTCATTAATGCTAATGCCGACCGGGCTAGCCGGGTAGGTAAAGTGCCTGCCTGGCAACCCAAAGGTCGCGGGTTCGATTCCCGTCTCGGGCTGAATATCACGATGGTGCCGAACCAACCAGTTGGTTGGATATCCCGGCCATGATACACGAAGGAAGCAAGAAAAAACTGGTTCCTTCGTGTATTGATCACATCATACGAAATAAATAAATAAATTAATGCTAATTAAAAATAAGTTCAGATATTAAAAGTTAAACAAATTAAATTTTAATTTCTGAATAAAAAGAACAAAATTTTGCATTTCAAATATGATTGTTTTCTAAAGCTGATGTACCAAATTCTGTGGCCCAAAACCAATTTGAATATTTAGAAAGCAATTAACTGATTTAATTCAGAAGTACCAGCTCTTACCCAAATATTTAGAGGAGTATAATCAATAGGAAAATCAGCCATGGGAAAATAAGAGAACTTGAATGATAATGTGACAGAAAAATATATAACAAAAATCTTAATTTGCCAGTTGGGGTATTAATGTGTACTTGACCAGTTTAAAGAATGATCGATCCAAAGACTGGGAAATTAAGAATTCAGAAATTCCTTGCAGGAAAGATTCTATTAAATAAAGCTATATAATATCGGTGTATATACACCATAGTTAACCCATAAAATTAAACTACATACATAGTGTAAAGGCATCATTTTAATTATATCTTATATTGTGACTACCTTCAACAACAAGATACCAGGTATTGCACTACTTCGAATAAGTAACTTCTCTAGTAGAGAACACTACTGTTACTTATTCTCAGTGGGCACCACCACCACCCAGACAGCACTGTTTAAAGGGGCGCCTCCGTAGCCAGGTGGGCAGGAGCAGCAGTGCATAGCACACGCTTCTTGATTATACCGGGGTTTGAGCCCGTGACCACCAAATACAGAGGATGCGGAAAGGTCAGGGAATGACCACCGCATATCCCTGGAGCAATATGGCCTTAGTTGCTACTGCTCCTAAAAACCAAATAACAACAACAACTGTTTCAAGGCCTATCATTGGTGGGTGGGCAGGTATCCTGATAATGCAAACATGCCATCACAGTTGTGAAGTTAATTCCACAATATGAGAGATGCCAAATGGTGAACAGAATGATACTGTATTTAAGGACTAAATGCACAAGGCATAATTCCATATGGGTTTAAATTAACCATATAATATCGGTACAGATGCAACATAGTTAACCCATAAAATTAAACTACATACGCAGTATAAAAGGCATAGTTTTAATTATATCTCATATTGTAGCTACCTTCACAACAAGATACCAGGTATTGGTATTGCACTACCCACTTGTACCACTTCACCCGCATCCCTCTTCTCCAATTGGCTTGAATAAATATCACCAGAAGGAAAACTTTTTTAATGTATGGAGAGATAATATCCTCTGGGTAGTGTCTGCACTACCCAGAGGATATTATGCATAGGAGCAGCCAGTTGAGCAATGAGATCATCGGGGTCTATCTGGAACATGTTGATCCCAGGTGGCAAATACACTGAACATATTGTTAGAAGAAACCCTAGAAAGCGGCAAATAGCAACTGCCTCTATGGTGGTTGTAAGAGGAATTACTTGGAAGAGGCATGATTGCCCACTAGAATTGCAACTTTTACCAAAAGTAGGTACATCCCCAGCTCAGTCTTTGCATGTTATACAGGCATAACATAAGGCAGGGTCTTTATTTGCTTTTAGATGTCTCCTGCAAACAAAGGTACACTGGCTTGTATCTATGGAGGAGGGCCTTGATATCAACATTCTGCTGGAATTTACAGCAATTCCAAGACTTGGCCATTATTTCAGCTTTGTGGATCCATCAGAAGGCTTCTCAAGTGCCGAAGGCTTAGTTTTTTCAGTCTTGGATTTATCTTTATTCGGGAATATGGATGCTATCCTGTGTCCATTTCTCCTTTGGCAAAAAGTTGCAAGACTGAATCGACTTGTATCGACTCCTTTACCTCAATATTCATGCTTTCCTGTGTTACAGGGGCTTCAGTTTTTTTATCTCTATCACTTTTTATTACCAAGAGGAGTATTAGGAGGCACAATTATAAGAGTGGCAGCTGATTGGTCTTTCTGCGCAGGTTTTTGCAAGCTTAGTAAATAGCAAGCAATGGGAGTAAATGATTCTGATGGTGGTATGGTCATCTCCATTTGTATCCCAACATTATATTTCCCAGAAACCTTCTGGGCATATGAAGGCTTACTTACTGCTATTTACTAGTTGGGTGCATTTCCTGGCCTCTTGGTAGGAAATCCTCAGTTCTGTTTTCAGTTTTTGAATTTGTTGTTAGATTTGTTGGTGCATCAGCAACTTAGGCTATAATGTACTAATTACTGTGATATTTTCTTCGTTTTTCTTACAGGTGATAGGAGTTCAGTAAAATTGATATTTATTTATCAATTTTAGGAAAGGAAAAATGTCATCCATGTTCTCTCGATCTCCTAGGACTCACTGTAGTGTTAACTGATTGCAATTATGAAAATTGGAGGAAAAAACTGTTTTCTGTTCTTTTTAGTATTGCGGGCATTCTATGATGATATGCTTTACTTGATTGGGCATAAACAATTACTGAATTGTGGAGGGTCACTGTTTGTTAGCAGATAGCTATGGGTGAGGAAAGTATGACCAATGCGTAATCTAGCTAAGATGGTTTCTTCCTTTTTTGTTTCATCTCAGGCTGGATGGATTGCCACTGTTTAAGGTTCTCTCTTGATTTCTGTTTAGGTTCTCTCTTATTTGATGGTCACTGATTTCAAAAAGTTTATTTGTTTGATCTTTCCACATGAGTGTCCACAGTTCTTTATATGTCTGTTTGATAAAGGACTTATGATCACTATAAGGAGTCCTGAAATTAGATGGTATCACATTTGTAGCAATTTTAGCAGCTAAATCTGCATGCTCATTTCCTAGGATTCCAACATGTTCAGGGATCCAACAAAATATTATGAGCTGTCCATGTCCAAGTGCTAATAACTGTGCCCAAATTTTCTGTATCAGAGGGTGACTAGGGAAGGATTTACACTGCAGAGCATTAACAGCACTTAACGAGTCCGTATATATGATATGTTTTGCGTATGAGGCAGTTTTTGAATTCATTTCTCTTCCTTCCACCACTGGAATGCTCAAGCGTATGCAATTCCTTGGCAATCTGTACAAATTGGCTTTGAAGCTGAACATTCCTTGCTCTCGCAATCTTTGGCACCACATCGAGCACAAGCAGAGTTACCACAACAGGATGTTTGTAAATGACCATACTTTTTGGCACTTGAAACACCTCAGTGGATTTGAAATATGAATCTTTACTGGGCAGCTTAAGTAGCCTGTCTTGATGGAACTTGGAGGCCATAGGGTGTTGAATACAAGAATGAGAACTCAAAAAGGAATGAGATTCCCACCCTTTTGCATCGATATTCACTTGACAGCTGTCACTCCTTGATCTTTCAATTTAGAGCAGATCTCTTCTTCGGAGATAAAGATCTCACTCTGATATGATACCACATGAGTTCAGAGTTTTATGAAACGTTACACTTATATAGTTATTCCCCCTATGGATGTGATTTTTATTTCTTGGGCATGTTTGACACTCAAGGCTTCCACTAAAATATCTCCAGATTGTAGCCTTCTCTCATATTTTGGGGATCCTGCCAAACCTAATCCTTTCTGGATGAAAAGGAGTGACATTTTTCCAATTTCCTGCTCTCTGGTGGAATGGAGATTGAGGAGGAAAAGTGCCAATGATGTTGTATTCTGGGTCTTTTTGCATTGGTGTTATCGGTTTCATCTGAGCGGAGCGGTCCAATCTCCAATGGAATGTGCAAATGCTTGAAGATATACAGTATCCTACTAAGAATATTTACAGTAAAACTCTATGACAATGAATATTTCAACTTCTGTCTCAGAATTTTTATTTTGAAACTCTTAACTGCTGTGAGATAATGATAAATTGTTTTTTGTGTAGCTCTTTTAATATTTTGTCTTCTACTTTTGCCATCCACTTACAATCTCTCAATTTGTCCAACACGGATTGTTTCTTTAACTTCTGTATGAAATCAATAAATATGCTTTTAGGAAAGAATAATCTTATCTTTAAATTCTCTTTAGTAATTTGTAATTCTTTGCACTGAATAGTACTTCTGAGCTTAAAAAAAGGAGTTAAAAATTTCTTCACTGTTGTGTATGACACCATTCTGAATACTACAGTAGCCAGCAAAAAGCACCAACGTTCATTTATATATAACAGTATAAACATATGAAAAAAAATTATCTTATGATGATGCTACAAGTAGAAAGGTAAGCACGACCAGATTGGCAACAAAATGCTTCCAAATATATTTGCTGCACAAACAAAATTTCTCATGATGATACAGCAGAAAAGTGAATTACTTAAAATAAGAGAATATGACAACAAAATAAATTATTACTATAATCATTACCTGAAGCATTTCTTAAAGGACTTAGATCTATTTTAGCTCCATGGGTGCCCCTTGAAAAGGCACAATCTTCAATCTTGGCCGTAATATATTCTTGTGGACATGCATGTTCAGTCTCCCATTCAATCTCATAATGACAATTTTCATCTGAAATCACCCTTGGTCCATGACTCTAATTAAAAATAAAATTAATTACACAATGAATATTGCAGATTTTACATAAATTTACAGTATACCTTAATTGAAGGCTTACAACAGGAGCTACCAAAAAATACGAACAAATCTGTGAAAATTCTCCCGCCTGCCTCAATATTATTCCCTACATGCAGTTAGTGGAAATGTTCAGTTGCCATCAATGCATATGACAGGTCTGAAGGGAAGTGTAACACATTTAAGAGTCTAAAGAGAGAGAGAAAGACCAGATCACCTTTAACAGTGAGTACAAACAATAAATAAATTTCCTGCTTTTGTTTGAGACAAGCACATAAGGTTAGGAGTTCACAAGATTTTACTAGCTATTGGAAAAATTGGCAACGGAAACACCAAAATGTACTGAAAGTGTACAGAAAATTTTTAAATCTCGTTGAACAAACCCTGAGACTAAGATTAATTTTAACCCCCACTCCCAATTTTATGAATACCCTGTAACACTTTATATAATATGTAAAAAAAAAAGGGAATGGATTAAGGAATTACAAAATATACATATATTTAATATCATATGCATGATTTTAAAAGATTATTCTGGTAAGCACTGATAAAAAAATATATATATATATATACATACAAATAGCATACACTAAGGATGCAAAAATATGTAAAATAAAAAGCTACTAACAAAAGCTTCCACCAACTTCAAATATGTATCTCTCTTGGTAGTTCTTAAGGAATGTTGATTACTACAAAGCCAGATTCAAAACTAAATACCAGCCAATCGAACTTCCTAAAAATTATATAAACACAAAGAATACTACAAATTACATCTGCCACGATCATCCTTTTAGGAACAGAAAGACTTTGGGTGAAACAAAAAGACTTAATAATCCCTAAAGATTTTAGATGGTTATTAAAATTTTTATTTTAGGTTTTTTTCAGCTTCATCCTGAACTTTTTTTTTTTTGTGCAGTTCCTTCTCCCACAATTTAATGATTATTTACACTTCCGACTTCTCTACCTACGGTAGTTCAAAATTATACCTTGGTTTCACAGCTTTTAATTTGTTTTATTTTTTTGCATATGTGTCATTTCTTCAGCTTTTTCCAAAATATCCTTTAAAAATCAAAGCAGTTCAAGTGCTATAAAGAGATAGCCCTGTAAAATTTAATAATACAGTGGATTCCAGTTATTTGGGCCACCGGTTAATTTGGGCAGCCATTTATTTGGGGAAAATCTTAAAAAAAACAGAACTCAATTGAGAAAATAGCTAGGGTTTACTTTGCTTAATTGGGACAACAAGCCGTTTAATCGGGGCAGGAGACCGCAGCACTGGAGCTTACCCTACAATTTCTCCGACCATACCACGTGATTCGGTCGGATTTCTGGAGGTCACAACCATAAAACAATTAGCAGTCACCTGTTTATTGGGCTTTTCTGTTAGTGCAATCTATCATAAACAGATGGTAAACTAGATCTTATTGAATTTGCGATAATACCGACAGCTGGAATTCTGTGGGTTATTATGGTGAAATGCGTTTATACTTCCATGGAATCTTCAATCATATAAAAAAATTAATTTTCAGAATTAGCATTCCTATTTTTAAAGCTTTGTAACTTGTTACTCCGTTCTCACTTGCACGTATCATGTTACTTGCAATTTGTGTGCCGTGTTCTTTGTTATTGATTGCTTATCTTTTTACTGTTTTACATTTTAACCCCCACCCACAAATGTTAGTGAACAGAAATGTCAACTAATTAGTATGTACATATTACAGTACGTACCGATTATCACATATATTCTTCCGATTTTCACACATCATTTAATTTTTTAATTGGTAAGGTAATATGGGGTAAATTTGTGCTTAATATATCTTTACTTTTATAGCCAGTGGATAATATTTCTCCTATTTTCACTAATTAGAATTGCTGTTTAATAGAATTAAAATTCACAAACGTGATCACAATGACCAGTGCTTACTACACATCGTATAGTCAATGGTACTTTACTATGCCGAGTCCATAGTAATGTGATTTGATCGTACAGTGAACCAATTGAAAAGCAGGGGTCCATTGTATTTTTAACTATTTACGTGAAACTTCGGATAATTGGGGCAGCCACTTAATCGGCCGAAATGCACTAGTCCCATTGTGTTCCAAATAACTGGAATAGATTGTAGTAACAAATAAAACAATTTCATTAAAAAAGAAATATTTTATTTACTCTGCCTCTTGGAGGACATTTGAAAAAGATTGTTGTTTGTGGCTGGACATCACAACCAGCAGGAAGAGTCTTTGCAGCATCCTTTGCTTTATAAACCAACTTCAATCTACCACCACTGATTTCCTCCTGAAGAGAAAGTTCTGGCTTACCAAAATTCAGATATTGGCTACCAATTTTGCGACATGCAGAAACACCTCTAGGACACCCTTCAGTTTCACGATCTGTAAAGAAAGATCATTAGTAATATATTTATAAGCTTATCAACTATAAAGATTTATAACTAATGCTTGCAAAATAAATTACAGCTCACTGCCATAACGCATGTGGCTGTTATTTATACAGCACATTAGCATCTAAGGCAATAAATTGCAATATGTGACAGGCAGGTGAAATGATTCAAGAGGGCTAGTTCAAGGACTTTCTCACTAGGTATTTTTAAACTCACATGACACGAACTGTAGGCTTTCAATATTCTATAATGGAGCAGACATATGATGTGCGGACCTTCCGTATGCTGTATGAACTGTATGGTTTCAATACCCTATAATGGAGCAGGAGCATGAAGTGCAGAACTTCAATATGTTATAAAGGAGCAATTGTAATTATCTGTACAGTATGTAAATAGTGAATAAAATTTTTTTTTATTCAAAAATTTTAAAACTGATTTCAAGCCTAGTGATGGTTAATTAATAAATTTAAAGTCACAATGGAATTAGATATTTCTGTAAATGATAAAAAATATTCTAGTGACACTACTATACAAATTGGAGCAGTATGGCATTAAGGACAAGTTGCTACAATGGATAAAGGGATGGTTGAATGGGAAGCAACAGAGAATAGTAATCAATGGACATTGCTCTTCATGGACTAATGTTATTAGCGGAGTCCCCGGGTTTGGTGTTGGGTCCATTGTTATTTTGTATATTTATCAATGATATTGAAGAAGGTATATCAGGCTTAATGTCCAAGTTTACAGATGATACAAAGGTTGACAGGGTTGTTAATGACAGTAAAGACAGCATGCTACTGCAACAAGATCTACAAAAGTTGGGCAGATGGGCTGAGAAGTGGCAACTGAAGTTTAACATTAACAAATGCAAAGTACAGTATGTGGGAAGCAGTAACCCCAGAGAAACATATCAATGCTGTGTGGTACTACACTCATGGTAATGGAAAATAAAAAAGACTGGAGATAACTGTGCAGTCAGATATGAAGTTTTCTGATCAGTGCAGACAGGCTGCCAGAGCAGGTCATGGGGTATTGTCAATGATATACAGGAATTTTGCTAGTAGTGTAAAGAATGTGATTATCCTTTTGTATAAGACAATGGTCAGGCCACAACTTGAATACCGTTGTACAGGTCTGGCGGCCTCATTTTAGGATGTAGAGTTGCTAGAATGAGTACAGAGAAGGGTAACAAGATTGGTTAGGAGTGCTCTTACCAAGAAATGCTTAAGTTCTGCAAATTGCAGTGTCTGGAAACTAGGCAACTGCAAGGTGATCTGATTGAGGTGTATCAGGCCTGGAATGATTTGAGCAGGCTCAATGCTGATGGGATTCTTCTTCTTGCTCAGATTACAAACCTGGGGGGGCATAAATTCAAAATTGAGGAAAGACAGTTGTTTGTTTGTTTGTTTTGTTTTTTAGGAGCATTAGCAACTAAGGCCATATTGCTCTGGGATATGCGGTGGTCATTCCCTGACCTTTCCACATCCTCCGTATTTGGTGGTGACGGGCTCGAACCCCGGTCTAATCAAGAATCTACACACTGCTGCTCCTTCCCACCTGGCTACCGAGGCGCTAAAGACAGTTGTAGAATAGATGTGTGGAAGTTTGCCTTTAGCCAGCAGGTAGTTGATTGCCGGAACAAACTTCCATCTGTTGTTGTTGTGGAAGCTTATAGAGTAAATAAATTCAAGGATGAAATAGACAAACTTGGAGTGAATGAATGGGTGAATTGGGAAGTTGTTTTTTTTGGCTGATGCTGTATAAGCTTGCTTTCTTGCATCATATGCCTCAACTAATGCTAATAGAATGTTTTCTGTGTAAATTTATTCAAAAGATAATGGAATTGTATTTGGGCCCAGAAAAGTTTACACTGCTTATAAGAGAAGCTACAAACAGAGAAATGTTTGTAGACCAGCCAAAGTCAGCAGCTACAAACAGGGAACTGTCCTTCACAGTTTTTGTCAGCAGGCCAGGGAATGAGATAGAACTATCTAGTAGGATAAATTGAAATACTGGTGTATTGATTTATATGTTGTTGTTGTTCTGTTTAACAACACAAGGGTTAAGGCCAAATTCTGTCTGTTAATCGTTAATTTACAAGCATATCGTTAGAGATTTATAGCTTCTGTACAAGCCAATATGTTTTAAATATAATAAAAGTTCAGCAATATTTGCTTCATTTCCTAAGAAATGAGATAAATCAGGTGATGTTCAATGTGGAGAGTGACTGAAAAGTGTTTGACCGGGTGGCTGAATGTAAGGGACAATCAAACAGAAAATGACAGACCGTAAGTTGCATCTGACAGGATGAGCACTGTGGTAGGTTTTCTCCCAATAATAGAAAGAGATGAGTGTGTCCAATTCTGAGTCTTGCCAGTACCACCTTCTTTCATCTGTTTTGTCGGAAGCTAGACAGCCACAGCTTTGGATCTTCTTTTACCTGGTAAAGTTTATTGTTTGTGTCACATTTCCAGGTCTGTGACCATTTATGGTAGCACGCTTTGCATATGACAGACTTATAGTCAGTGTAAGGAACTTGAGGATGTTGTGAGAGAGTGGGTGGAGGATGTTTAGTGGCAAAGTCAGCACTTCCATTTCCCGTAATGCCTGAATGGCCAGGGATCCAGCAAAAACTGATTGACTGATTGGACATACTGCAAGAAAATAGCCGGGAATGAATCTGTTTCAAAGAGGCGAAATTCTTCCTTAAGGCAGAGATTTCTTCCTTATTATGTTTCATGACAGATGAGATGGTAAGCTCAATAATCTTACTAAGCGCTAACTTAATGGCATATAATTCGGCTGTGAAGACGCTGCAAGCTAGCTGTAGTGTGAATCAAATTGTACATAATGGAAAAACTACCGTAGCACCTACCATACTTGGCACCTCCGTAGCCAGGTGGGCAGGAACAGCAGTGTGTAGCACACGCTTCTTGATTAGACCGGGGTTCGAGCCCGTGACCACCAAATACGGAGGATGGGGAAAGGTCAGGGAATGACCACCGCATATCCCAGAGCAATATGGCCTTAGTTGCTAATGCTCCTAAAAACCAAATAACAACAACCTACATTACTGTCAGTTTTGGAGCCATCTGTATAAATTTTACAGGCATCGCTATTCATAGTAGCACAAGCTGAATGTAACTGTATGATATTTCAGGAAGGTATATTTTTCCCCCACTGGAGGAAGTGTATATCTTGAGAGGCAGACACATGTCCAAGGTGGAACAGGTGCAGTTGTGTCTTGAAAAATTTCACTTAATTTGACATTCCAACTGTGAACAAGCTCTTTGACACTGAGAGAAGCAGGTCTATTTTCATTTGGCCTGCTCTCATAGAAGGCTTCCCAACGAGTATTATAAAGATACTCCCAACTTAGGTGCGATGGTAGACTCTGGATCTTAGCAACGTACTGAAGCAGTAGCGTTTTTCTGCGCAGGTGTAATGGGGATCATGCGCTCCAATATAAAGACTTTGGATCGGAGAAGTCCTGAAAGCTCCTAGCGCAGTCCTCAGAGCACTTTGATGAATCACATTTAGCCGTTTTAAAGTAGTGTTCCGGGCAGAGTCATACACTGGACATTAATAATCTAGCCGTAAACAGGTTAAACTTCTATAAAGATGCAGTAAAGTATATCGATCAGCTTCCCATGACATCGACAAGAGCAATTGAAGTATATTCAAATGCTTCGTACAAGAAGTTCTCAAATAAGTGATATGGACCTGGAAATTTAGTTTGCTGTCTAATATTAGTCCAAGAAATTTAACGGTATTAACAAGCGGGATTGGAGTATTGTTTATTTGTAGTTCAGGTTCGGGATGAGAGCTCACTTATTGCTAAAGTGAGTGACAGTGCATTTCTTTTCTGAGAGTCTGTAACCGTTCCATGAAGTCCAGGATTCTATTTTGATTATGGCAAGTTGTAGCTGCCGTTCAGTGGTATTCATACTTTGAGACTGACATGAAATGGTAAGATCTGCATACACATAAGTTTGAACAGTTTTTGGGATATCTCGTTTCATGCTGCTAACTCGGATTGAAAACAGTGTTGGACTAAGTACTGATCCCTGCAGGACTCCCTCTTCCTGAATGCGAGATGTAGAGAGTACGTTTTTATATCGGACCTGAAAAGAACGCAATTGCAGGAAACTTTGAATTATTTCCGGCAAATGGCTCCAAAGCCCCAGATGGTAAAGGTCCCTAATAATACCATGACACCGTGTAGTATCAAATGCCTTTTCAAGATCTAAATCGACCATGACTAGATGTTGTTTCATGATAAAGGCATTGCGGATATGAGATTCAGCTTTGATAAGCAAGTCCAGCGTTGATCTATTCTCCCAAAAGCCATACTGTTGTTCTGGAAGGATATTCTCTGACTCCAGGATTTAGGTGAGTCTAGTATGAACCATCCTTTCGAAAATTTTTCCCATGCAGCTCGTAAAAGATATTGGCCTGTAATTTTCAACACAGGAAGGATCTTTTCCTGGTTCTGGTAAGGCGATAACGAATGAATGGCACCATGTAGAAGGATAGGCATTTTCAGAGAAGATCCGATTATAAAAAATTAATAGGGTTCTCAAGTCTTCAACAAGTAAATGCTTTAGCATAATGTAATGAACTCCATCTGGACCTGCAGCGCTATTGTAAGATCTGTTTAATGATTCTTGAAGTTCTACTAATGTAAACGGTTGGTTGTACGGCAGTGAGTGGCACATGAAGAAATTGATTTTATACCGTTCTGCACCTGCTTTGATGTTCTGGAAGGTGGACACATAGGTGGCAGAAGCTGAAATTTTTGCAAATGATTCTACTAATGCATTTGCAACTTCTTCAGGAGTAGCAATGTCTTTCCCTTTCCAATGAAGTATCAGAGAGGGCAGCCAAGCAAATTTGCCATTTAATGCCTGTATTCTTTTCCAGATGACCCGTGTATCCGTGTTTTTGGTGATGGTTGAGGCAAAAGCAATCCATGAATCCCGTTTCGCTTTCCACCTAACTTATCCAGCTTTCGCTTTGAGTCTTTTATAAGAAATTAAGTTACTAGTGGTGGGATACTTGCAGAAATTATTCCAAGCACTTTTTTTCATGTTTGGCAATTAAACAATCAGTATTCCGACAGTGATTTCTGTGTTTGCGATAAGGCGTGGATTTGGGAATGGAAGCATTAGCTGCAGTCCGAATCTGATTTGTTATATAAGTACAGTAAAGCCCCGCTATTCGCGGGAGTTACGTTCCTGAGAAATGTCGTGAATACCGAAAACGCGAATACTGAGTTATTGCTCCCATAGTAATAAAGGGGTTCCGCTCCAAAGTATGTAATAAATAAGAAAAACTAATCTAAACTTTTGTCTATGTATGTATTATACGTACCTTCATAATATGACTATGTACAATGACAGTACATAGTGAAATACAAGCATATGGCATCGAAATGAAAATAAGAAACAATTTAATAATAAATGTAATATTTATTAGAAATTTCAAACAAATCTCTCAAACCAGCGCCTTTTCTAGCTAAAAAACTTATCCCGCCAGTGCGGGATCGCCAGTTTCGCTAAAGTGTTGATAAAGGAGTTTTGCTTTTTCATGAATGATGAGTGAACTTAACGGAATTTTATTTTGAGTTCGGTCTTCTATCCACAGATTTAAAGCTTTTTCCATTTTTTCTAATTTAACATCACAAGTTACAGAGCAAATTTTTGAAACAAATAGCACACATTTTCACGGACACTACGGCGGATTTTTTCTTCCGATTTTTTGATTGATCGTACCGTTGACTCATTGATTTTATAATGTTTTGCCACTGAGGAGACACTTTCACCATTAGAAATTTTGTCTAATAACTCAATTTTATTCGCTAATGCCATCAACCTTGATCTTTTCATATTTCCCTTGTTATTCGTAGCCATATTTTTGTACGGGTTAGAAAGAACTTGTCCACAATAAAGTCACTTTCTTCCGTTAACACACTCGAAAAAGTCTGTTTTACACTGCAAAACAGTAGATTTATCACTTTTGTAAGCATATAAATTTATAAATTGATAAATTTATTCAATTTATAAGCATAAATTAAAAGCAAACGACGAAACCGTCCATGACAAGCGCATAGCACATACTGAACAAGGATTAGCGAGAAACATCCATGCTCGCGATTTTGTCACCCCTCTCCCCCCACCCACTGAGCGTTGTTTTGACCGGGAAAGAATTTTAGCCACGCCCATGTTTTTTTATGGCGGAAAATGTTCACGGCGCTTTAAAATTCACATTTTTTTAGGTTTCATTTTATATTAAATCAGCGATTGCGAATACGCGAATAGCGGGGGTTTACTGTATTTACTTCATCAATATGTTGTCTTTCAACATAAAATCTGTCTAAGAGTATTTGGGAAGAATAGCCACCCCAGTTTGCCTTTTTAAACTGCCAGTTAGATCGTTGAACAGGATTCAGAGTTACCCTTGTTTGTAGTGAGCAAATAATTGGAAAGTGATCACTGTTAAAAGGGATCGGTTAATACCGACCAAGTCATGATTGGAAATACGGAGGATGAACAAATTGACAAGTCTATTGCAGAAGAAGATCCTGTTGGTAGGTGTATGTAAGTAGGAGATCCAGAATTTAATAAATTAAGATCATTATTGTTCATGAATTCCTCCATCAATTTGCCTCTTCTATCAATTGTAGCAGACCCCCCACAATGGATGATGTCCATTAAAGTCGCCAAAGAGACAAATTGGAGTTGGGAGTTGCGAAATCAGGCTGTCGAGTTCTGAATGCGGAAGGTAGAGATAGTGAAATATAGATGGATACAATGGTAATTGAAATACCAACTGCAATACGAGCTGCCACAACTTCTAGAGTGGTTCTCAATTGGATCGGCAAGGGTGGAATGTCAGAGTTAACAAGAATAGCTACTCCGCCATGGGCAGGAGAGTTTGAACTCCTATCTCGTCTGTATATTACATAATTTGAGAATTTTGGTGAAATTTGGGGTGACAAGAAAGTTTCCTGTGGAATTGATGGGATTGAATTGAGCTTAGTAAATCCCTTAAGTCATCAGAATGACTACTTAGTCCTCTGCAGTTCCATTGTATGATGTTATACATTATTTAGATTTAGCTGAGGATGATTAGTCTGACTGTTTTTTGTTCGTGGAACATTTTTTCCGGTCTTTTTTTGGGAATGTGGGGTGTCCAATATTCATGGCGTCATTTGCATGGAGTTCTAGAATGGGCTCCTCATTACCTAGCAGCTCATCTACATCCATATTATTGGTAAGCAATTCCATTTTTTTAGAGACTGAGTGAGATTTTTATTGTTCTTTTTCAAATGGGACCAATGGGCTATGCTGATTGGAGTATTTGTAGCTTCACTAGTTTTTTTGGAGGATTATGAGGATTATCTTTTTTAGAGGTTGAAAGTGTAGATTTCAGCCAATTCACTAGAGAGGTGTTAGGCAGAACTGATACATCTGTTTGAACTGCAGTAGAAACAAAGTTTCAAGTGCGAGCTGCATAAGAACGACCACTAGGCATGGTCGATATAACTTGTCTATGTGCCTCAGGAAACGTGACTTTATTTTCTATTTTCTTTCCTGTTATCTGTAGCTCACAAGTTTTGGAAAAGGCTGGATGGCTTCCTTTGCAGTTTGGGCAAACAGGGGTTTTGACTGAACAATCCACTTTAGAGCCGCAGATGGGACATATGGCTTCCATTCAGAAATAAATGTCAGAAATACGGTCATTCCCAGCAGGAATGACCGTATTTCTGACATTTAAAGCAACGAACAGGATTCAGGATGTATGGTCAAATCCGGCAGTTTAAATATCCAGCTTTAATAAAGGATGGTAGGTCTGGAGTGCTAAAGATCAGAATGATGGATCTTGTTGGAATAAGATTTCCATCTTTTTTCGTCATGATCTGTTTTACATTTATTACTTTCTGACTGGTGAGTTCTTGGAGTAGTTCTTCTTTGGAGACTGTAATTAGGTCCCACTCGCTGATGACACCTTTTGATGAACTTAATATTTTGTGGGGAGTAATTTCTACTGTCGACCCACCAAATGTTATTGTTTTTAACAGCCACTCAGAATGTTTTGAGGTGGAGGCTGTTTCTATCAGAAGGTCTCTGGATTGCAGTCTTTTAACCATTTTTGGTGATCCAGCAATAGACTCCAAGATTTTCTGAATTAAGAATGGTGATAACTTACCCACATGTTGGGCAGATAGAGAATGAATCACCAGGAAGTTTGGACAATCATCATGACATTCTGCTTCTCTTTGCAGTCTTCTAGGTTGACTTAAGTCATGGTCAGTGTTAGAAGCTTCTGCTCTTGAGCTCAAAGGCTCTAAGTTTGGATAATGATTTTTATCCATGATCGCTCCTTTTGCCCCTGGGGGTTTGCCTTTACCACCCAGGTTACCGGCCCCGCACCGGGGTATTGATTTATAAATGCAGAGTTTATTAATTTATAAACTCTGGGCTACTGCCAAAAATCAGCTAACCGATAGCTGCCTATAAAAACCAAACTAATGATGGGAATTAAGACACTACAGATACCAATGTACAGTAAACCCCCGCTATTCGCGGGGGTTACGTTCCTGAGAAATGCCGCGAATACCGAAAACGCGAATACTGAGTTATGGCTCCCATAGTAATAAAGGGGTTCCGTTCCAAAGTATGAAATATATAAGAAAAACTAGTCTAAAATTTTGTCTATGTATTATATGTACCTTCATAATATGACTATATACATAGACAGTACATAGTGAAATGCAAGCATATGGCATCGAAATGAAAATAAGAAACAATTTAATATTAAATGTAATATTTATTAGAAATTTCAAACAAATCTTTCAAACCAGCGTCTTTGCTAGCTAAAAAACCTATCCCGCCAGTGCTATCACCAGTTTCGCTAAAGCGTTGATAAGGAGTTTTGCGTTTTCACGAATGATGAGCGAATTTAACGGAATTTTATTTTGAGTTCGGTCTTCTATCCACAGATTTAAAGCTTTTTCAATTTATTCTAATTTAACATCACGAGTTACAGAGCAAATTTTTTAAGCAATTAGCGCGTTTTCACGGACACTACGGCGGATTTTTTCTTCCGATTTCTTGATTGATCGTACCGTTGACTCATTGATTTTATAATGTTTTGCCACTGAGGAGACACTTTCACCATTAGAAATTTTATCTAATAACTCAATTTTATTCGCTAATGTCATCACCTTATTTGATATTTTCACATTTCTCTTGTTATTCGTAGCCATATTTTTGTACGGGTTAGAAAGAACTTGTCCACAATAAAGTCACTTTCTTCCGTTAACACACTCGAAAAAGTCTGTTTTACACTGCAAAACGGTAGATTTATCACTTTTGTAAGCATATCAATTTATAAATTGATAAATTTATTCAATTTATAAGCATATAAATTAAAAGCAAACGACGAAACCTTCCATAACAAGTGCATAACACATATTGAACAAGGATTAGCGAGAAACATTCACGCTCGCGATTTTGTCACCCCTCTCCCCTCACCCACTGAGCGCTGTTTTGACCGGGAAAGATAATTTTAGCCACGCCCATGTTTTTTTTATGGCGGAAAATATTCACGGTGCTTTAAAATTCACATTTTTTAGGTTTCATTTTATAGTAAATCGGCGATCGCGAATACGCGAAACCGCGAATACAGATACCGCGAATAGCAGGGGTTTACTGTACTTGAAATTGACACAATGAAATTACAATGATGACCTGTCAGACACAAAGATTTCCAAACTTTGACAGCAGACAAGGGGAATCCGCCGATCGGGCTAGCTGAGTAGGTAAAGTGCCTGCCTAGCAACCCAAAGGTCGCGGGTTCGAATCCCGCCTGGGGCTTGGATCAAAGTACTGCAAAAACCTTGGGAGTGCATTATGGCCACAGAAGCCGATGTGCCAATAATTACAAAAAAAAAGGGGGGGGGGAATCTCTGGTATCAAATTGCATAATTAGATATTATTATCATGTCAGAATCATACACCACATTATCAACAAAATCTGTGATATATTTTAATAATAACATGGTGAGAGTTTCATGACATCAGCAAACAGCTGCTTCATGAAGTGTATTGTACGACTAACCCTAACAAGCAAGATACACACAGCATGCATGTATTTTCTTCAACTAATCACATGATTCATGAAAACTTTTTGCATGAATAATTGTACCTGAAGATTTTTTCTTCTTTTAATCTAGCGCTTAACTTTTGCAAGTGGGAACTAGATCTTGAGCAAATCTGTTTTTAGCTGTTTAAACAAACAGTGTAGACATTCATTCATCCACTTAAACACAAATATTTTATAATATAAAATAATATCTACCTGGTATAATGTCAGAGCACACATTAATGAAAATTTCAGCTGCAGAAGTCATTTCATTTTTTACAGAGTAGGCCCCTTTCTGTTTAATAAGTGCGGTAAGATCTATTTTTGATCCTTTTTGATCATATACATAGCATGGAACCTCATTCCTCTTAGTAGGCTGTGGACATACTGCTGAAGTTTTCCAGGTAAAAAATATTTTGCATTTTCCTGATAAAGAATATTTTGGGGAGCCCTAGAAAATAAAGAGAAGTTAGGATTAAAAAAAAAAAAAAAAAAAATTTGTTTATTTCTTGTCAATATTTTTTTATTCAAAATATTTGAAAACATGCACAAGTGGATAACATAAGTGATCTTCATATATGTTAAGCACCAAAGCAACTAAGGCTATGAGACAAGTACATTATATAAATATATTGTGTATACTCTGGTCAATTTGCCTGTTTACTGGATGAATGTCCTGGAAGTTTTAGGTTCTTCATCTAATAAACAGACAAATTAGGGACCAACTAATCCAGCCACATTGTGAATTAAGCCCATAAAAATTTCTCGCATCTTAAATTAGAGGATTCCACTTTAGGCCTTTTCCACCCAGTGTGTGGAAGATGATGATGATTATATCCATCTACGGCACCTACAAAGACTATTCATATGACGATAGCATTAGTAGTGTATGGGTAAATAAATAGAATCTCTTGACAAATACCAAGATAGCCCACTTATGAAGTTAGCACCAGTCAAAAAAATTAATCACTTATAGTATTTACAGCATACAACGGATTAAAATTCAAATCCACAAGCTGGTGGTGGATCAGTGACACATTAGAGATTTTTAACTATTACAAAGTGGGTTCCCTAATTGGAATACCAACTGGAATAAATTACACTGGCTATGCAAATACAGTGAACTCCCGATCTGTGCAGGAGTTACGTTCCGGGAAAACACTGCGCAGTCCAAATCTGTGCAATGCAAAACAGTTTATATGACATAATGAGGGTTGCATACCTGTACAAAAAAAAAAAAAAAATGTGCAAAAAAAATTTAATTGAAAAATAATCTTCATTCAGTAAGAAAAAAATTAAAAATTAATCTTGCTAATACTAACCTCTAGATTTTTAATCTAAATTCACTGCTTCTTCATCGCCATTTTCCTGTGATAAACTTGAACAGTACCCGGCACTTTTTGAAAAAAATTGTTTGCTTAGAAGCACGCTGTTTTTCTCTATAAATTTCTTCATAAGGAACTAAAGCTAATGATAAAGTTCTGTGAAAATTTAAACTCCTCTCCAAATCAGGATCCATATCCAGAGCTTCTAGGCTAAGATGATTTGTAAGTCTTAAAAACTCAGCTACTCAGCTAGTCTCTTTGTGGTCAAATGTGCGTCTTCTTCGTTTTTGTCATCTTTCACATTACAAAAAAGTACTGTCCACTGAAAATTGTTCTCTATGAGATTCAAGAACTTTTATGATATCTGCTGGTTCCAGTTCTTCAAATCCCTCTCCACTAATCATTTTGTCAATTCTCACAATCTCAACTTCATCCGGTATTTCGACTGTGGCTTTTTTAGTGCAGCTTTGTGACCACAGCTTTTTCCACACTGCATTCATTGTTCAGTTCTTAACTTCATCCCATGCGAATTCAATATTTTTATAGCATCAAAAATGTTATAATTCTGCCAATAATCTCAAACTGAAAGACTGCCTATTCCATCAGTATAGCTTCTACCAATTGTAAAAAAGTTCTTCTTAGGTAATAAAGTTTAAAGGAAGCTATACCACCTTGGTCCGTCGGCTGAATTAACGAACTTGTATTTGCTGGAAGAAAGGTAACTTTCACATTTGGGTGCAGAACCAAGTCAAGTAGACCCAAATTGGGCAAAGTTTGGACAGTCTGTGACAGCCAAATCCTCTGCTTGCACCTTCACAATAGTGGAACTGTTAATAATCCTGGGTATAACTTCCATGCACAAGCACACTGCATGATCACCCAGATATGAACCAACGTAAGCAGAGGTCGAGGTGTGGTGCCCACACCACATGGAGGAATGCCGCCCCTCTGTGTTACCAGACAATACTAAGTGGGAGATGACTCTCATCAACAGGTGCAATATTATCAACTCTCATCAACAGGTGCAACAGGAGACTTGAAGTGGTGGAACCCATGTTTAGTCTGCAGAGCTAAGTTCCAGTCAACCCGTCACCATCTCTTCCATCATGCAGTACAACTGATGACGTTTGAGGTTATGATGAACATCATGGCGAGATCCAATCTTCCTTACATTTCGAGGGTACAGCTCTAATCAGTGTTTGCAGGCCGGCCGCTAGTTAGTACACCGGACCGAACCTATTGGTAACACCTCTCTCTCTCTCTCTCTCTCTCTCTCTCTCAGGTAATGGGGAAAATTTTTTTTTTTGGCCTCAGGCTTCCTTGCACCATATCGCTAATAATAATAACTCTTTAGGAGACTTAAGGATCAGCTGGTGTATAATCTTGCTACCTCTACTCTGCCAGATTGTGACTGGAGGGAGTCCAAGTAGTGTGTATGCGGGGGGCATTGTCGAGGCCACGTTATGTCAAGGATCTGGGTATATTCTTACCGTGTGTACACCATATCCAAATATTTCATAACTTTATCGCCCCCCCCACTTCTCCTTACTATTGAATACACCATGAATTGTCAAACTAACAGACCAAGCTTATCTGCAAAAAGATCTAAACCTCCCAAACACTTCCTAGTTCATCAGTTGATTCGACTACTGCTCATCTCAGTTGCCCAAATTATTCGCTGTATGATTTCTTTTGCCTCAAAGGAACATGTGCACATGTCCATTCCAATATTCCCTGTCAAAGACTCGGTAATTTGGAATCTCCTCTTTTCAATCTTCTCTGGCTTAAAATCTCTCTACCTAAATGTGTCAAATTCATCTGTTGTCTTTACCGTTCTCCCAACTCCACTAATCACTTGAAGCTCTTTGACTTCCTCTCTTTGCAACTTACTTTCTCCAGTCCAACTTTCCTAATAGTGAGGTAATTTTCCTTGGTGATTTTAATGTTCACAACTCCAGCTGGCTTCCGTTTTCTAGTCACACCAACCCAGCTGGTCGAGATGCTGAGGCTTTTGCAATTACTAATGACCTTGCACAGATTGTGTTCATTTACCTACAAGGATATCGGACAATCCTAACCATACAGCCAACACTCTTGATCTTTTTCTCACAAACAACCTTTCTAAGAACACGGTCGAAGTGAGTAGTCCTTTAGGCACCTCAGATCACAACTTGGTGATTGTCTCTTCTCCAATGGAGCCTTTATCTCATGGCTATTGCCAACCTCGTATTGTTTGGCATTACAAGAATGCAAAATGGGATGACCTGCAAGATTTCTTTTCTTCTTTTCCCTGGTCGGATTACTGTTTCAAAACTTCTGATTACAAAGTTTGCTCAGATCATGTCAGTGAAATTTTTCTTGTAGGAATGGAATCCTTTATTTCACAGCCACTTTAAAATCTTGTTCTTTATCTAAATCTTGGTTTTCCAATAAATGTGCTAAGGCTGTTCAAGAAAAGAACATTGCATATCGTAATTGGCTTGTTTCCAATTCTTCAGTTTCATTTTCTGTCTAGACCAAAGCTCGCAACAATTGTAAAGCAGTCATTAATCAGTCCAAACTAGATTCTGAACAGGCTAAGAATAGAAAACTTGCTTCTTGCCCTAATGGCAGCCAAGTATTCTAGTCTCTTGCCAAAGCTATTGGCCATAACTTTTGCCCATCTCTGTCAAAAACAGATGGTTCTGTTGTCACTTCAGCCAAGGTTAAAGCTGACCTGCTAGCATCCCATTTTTCTTCCAACTCGTGTATTAATGATCTAGGTAAAACACCTCCCACCATTCCCAACTCTTGGAATACTCCCAACAAATTTCCATTGTTGTCGCGAGCGGTAAGCATCAGAGAGATATGGTTAGTTTGGCGGCAGATGACATGGATAAGGTTAGAAAATATTATAGGTGAGATCCTACCTTGGAGTTCCTGCAAGAGTCTGGATTTATTGTAGTCAGCTCTCTTGATTTCGTAGTGGAGATGGGTAATCCACAATTTCAATGTTTGTAGGCTGAAGTTGAAACATTCACAGTCTTGCACTTTCTGGTTTATTGGGCTTTTCTGTTAGTGCATCTAATTATAAATGGGTAGTAAACTTGATCTTATTGCATTTGCAATAATACGGACAGTTGGAATTCTGTGGAATTTTACGTTATTATGGCGAAATGTGTTTCTCCTTCAATGAAATCTTCAATCATGTAAAAAACAAATTTTCAAAATATGCTCTTCATTCCTATTTTTGAAGCTTCATAAGCAAAAATCGCGCAGGTAGCAAAATTCGCATGCACAATCTAAAATTTTGGTGGTAAATACGTGACATGCAATAAAAAACCACGCAAATTGAAGGATGACTGTATTCTTGATAACCAAGTTAAGAATTTTGCTGAACATCTGAGGGACACTCCTTATCAATACTCTGACAAATGTCCAGTTCACAGGGCCTCTGTTTTACAATGACAAAAGGAACAAAGGGGAATGGTAGAGCATTTAAATTGGCCAGCAAGTCACTAGATTCAAATCCTATGGGTATATATGTGACTACAGTAATAGTAATCGTGGCATGTGATGCAAGAAAGCAAGTGTATGAGATTATGTGGCATCAGCCAAAAAAATTTTACACAACCATTCCCTCCAAATGTTTGTCCAGTTCCTCCTTAAATTTATTCAACCTATCAACTTCCACAATGACAGATGGAAGTTTATTCCAGCAATTAACCACCCGCTGGCTAAAGGCAAATTTCCGCACATCTATTCTACATCTGTCTTTTCTTAATTTGAATTTATGCCCCCTTAGGTTCGTAATCTGAACAAGTAGAAGGATCCCATCAGAATTCAGCGTGCTCAACCCATTCAAAGCCTTATACAACTCAATCAGATCACCGCGCAGGTCCCTAGTCTCCAGCCACTACAATTTGCAGAACTTAAGCCTCTCTTGGTAAGAGGATCCCTTCATTCCCCTCATCAATCTTGTTGCTCTTCTCTGTACATGCTCAAGCAAATCTACATCCTTCCTAAAATGAGGCCTCCAGGCCTGTACACAGTACTCAAGGTGTGGCCTGGCCATTGCCTTATACAGAGGGACAATCATCTCCTTTTCCCTGCTAGCAAAATTCCTGTATATCATTGATAAACCCCATGACCTGCTCTGGCAGCCTGTGTGCATTGCTCAGAAAACTTCATATCTGACTGCACAATTACTCCCAGGTCTTTTTCATTTTCTACTACCTAAAGTGTAGTACCACACAGTTAGTATGTTTCTCTGGGGTTACTTCTACCCATATGCAGTACTTTGCATTCGTCAAGGTTAAACTTCAGTTGCCACTTCTCAGCCCATCTGCCCAAATTTTCTAGATCCTCTGCTATCCTACCAACATTTGTATCATCTGCAAACTTTGACACCAAACCTGATATGACATACCTTCATCAATATTATTGATAAATATACAAAACAATAGTGGACCCAACACCGAATCCTGTGGGGACTCCACTAATAACATTAGTCCACGAAGAGCAGCACCCATTGATTACCACTCTGTCTCCTCCCACTCAACCATCCTTTTATCCATTGTAGCAATTTACCCTTAATACCATTGTGCTCCAATTTGTACAGTAGTCTTCCATATGCAACAGTGTCAAAAGCTTTCCTGAAATCCAAGTAAATGATTTCAAAATTATTTTTTGCATCTAGTTTCTTTGAAACCACATCATAATAATCAATCAAATTTGTCAGACAACACTTTCCCTAAACCCATGCTGTGTCTGAATTATTGCTGCAGTCTTGTCTAGATGATCCTGCAATGCATCTTTAACCAGTGACTCCATTATTTTACCCGGAACAGAAGTTAAACTAACTGGTCTGTAATTACTCGTGACACCCTTCAATCCCCCTTTGTGAGTTTGGGATACATTTGCACATCTCCAGTCCAGGGACCTCCCCTGAATACAAAGATGCTCTCATAATTATGGCTAAGGGTTTGCTTACTTCCTTTGCCACCTCCTTTAATATATCTGGATAGATTCCATCCAGCCCAGGTGCCTTTCTTATGTTTAACTTCAATAATTTCTCCCGCACTTTGTTCTCAGTTATTACAAAATCATTAAGCACCCTGCTACAATTTGATAACCTGGCATTTTCAAACCTTAATAACTCCTCGTGTGTGAATGTAGATGCAAAATACTCATTCAGTTTGTTTGCTATCTGAGCAGGATCATCAACAGCCGAACCATCGATATCAGGTGGACCAATCAGATTCATCCCCTTCCTTTTAGAGTTTATATAAATAAAGAAATCCTTGCTGTTTTTCTTAGCATCCTTTGCCAAAGATTTCTCGTAATCTGCCTTTGCCTGCCTAACCTCCTTTGTGATTTGATTACAGACTAGTTTTTATCTGCCATAGGCTTCTGTATCGCCTGATAAGTTAAATGCATCACATGCATTTTTCTTCTCTGCCACGAGTCTCATTAGTTCATTTGACAACCATTTAGTCCTAAACCTTGAACAATATTTCTTAATAGGTATGAACCTTTTAGCAGCTTCCATGATTAATTCCTTGAATGCTTCCCACTTAGAATATGCTGTTGGTAATATCATCAGTTGATCCCACTGTACAGAATTTAAAAACTGTCTGAGATTGCATTGAATGATTCCATTGATTTGGAAAAGTGCCAACGTATCCCCAATACATAAGGGCGGTTCTAAGAGTGAAGTGAGAAATTACCGGCCGGTTAGTCTAACTTCAGTAGTAAGAAAAATCATGGAGACAATGATCAAAGTTGGAATTCAGGATCATTTTGATAGAAACGGAATTCTGAAGGATACTCAGCAAGGTTGTGTAAAGGGAAAATCGTGTTTCACTAATCTGATTAGCCATTTTTACAGGGTCACTCAAGAGCTGAACTTGAGGAATAATTCGACATTGTTTATTTGGATTTCAGCAAAGCATTTGACTCAGTCCCACGTGAGCGGTTTCTTTATAAGCTGGAACAGGTTTGAATCGCAATGAAGCCATCCAGTTATTCATCCTTAGATGGATAGCTAGATAGCTTCAGGGCAGGAGGCAGAGGGTTGTGATAAATGGTTATTCCTCAGATTGGGTTGATGTAAGACGTGGGGTTTCCCAAGGATTATTAGAACCACCATTATCAGTATTAGGAAGACTGTTGTTTTTGATTTTCATAAATGACATCGATGAAGGGATAGAGGGCATGATGTCTAAATTTGCAGATGATGTAAAGATTGTTAATGATTAGTTAATGATTGCCAAGCAGAGCTTCTTCAGAATGACCTAGATAGACTTCAGGGATGGTTAGAAAAATGGCAGCTATGCTTTAATCCAGAGAAGTGTAAGGTATTGCACCTGGGGAACAGTAACCCCAAAATAACTTATACACTTGGCAGAGTTAAACTAAAGCCAGCAGTGGAGGAAAGGGAGTTGGGTTACGATACGATCAGACTTAAGTTCTCTGAGCATTGTAGACAGATTGAAAAGAAGGCCCATAGTGTCCTATCGATGATCTATCGAACAATTTCTAGTAGAGATAAGGATGTCATAATCCCATTGTATAAGGCTATTGTTAGACTACACTTGGAATACGGTGTTCAGGCATGGAGACCACACCTAAGAAAGACATTGTGCTTCTTGAAAGGATCCAGAGACGGATAACTCGCCTGGTGAGATCGACAAAAGGGCATCCATATGAGGAAAGACTTCGAATATGAGTTGCAGAGCTTGGAAACTAGGCACCTTAGAGGAGACTTGATTGAGGTGTTTAAGGCTCTGAGAGGCATAAGCAAAATGAATGAGGACGAAATTCTCACAGGGGGGATATTCATGTGTTGTTGTGGCGGACCCCAGGGTTTCCCCCATTAGCTGCTATTGTACTCGTTGTGTTGAGGCTCACGCCAAGACCGGCCATTTGTATGTAGTGTGTAAATGTTATGATGTGTTCTGTTGCTATGTAGTCGGCCGGTACCTGGTTCTTAGCAAGTGGGAAGCAGCAACACCTGGTCACAGCATCCCACCCCCCCATCCCCGGCACGTGGAGGTGGCCAGGATCTACTACCTTCATGCTAGTCTATACCTGAACAAAGTTCCAGGATAGGCAAAGTTAGGAGAAAAGGAAAATGGGGGGAAAAAAAAAAAATAGCTGGAAAAGTTAGGGGTGGTGGGGAAGGAAGGAAGTGCAGCAGGGGGTCAGAGAAGGGACCCGCCGTAATAAAAGGAAGTTAAGAGAAATTGAGAAAAGATAAGAGAAAAAAGAAAAGGAGGAGGTGGAGGCAATTTTCAGCCTTTGTAGAAGCCACATGTCGTGGTGCAATCCTATCCTAATTTAGGATTAGCAATTCCTATCCTGTGAGCAGGATTAGGAGATGTCGAGGCGCATCCTCAATAGATCCTTCAGCTTGAAGGGTAGCTCTTCCAACGTTGAAGATTTCTTTGCCACTCCCATCATTTGATAGGAAATCCTCTTGGAGCAAATGCATATCAGAACTCTACAACGGACCAGGAGAAGGTTTGGTAGTTGCAGCAATCCTTAATTTCATTGTTAGATAGGTATCCAATGGCATGGCACAGCTGAAGCACTAGAGTCAAACTGCATACTATATACACTATTTACGATTTCTAACACAGTAGGTTCGCCACTCAAATCAATAAGGATTTAATTTCCATCACGATGTATCACCTCAAGTTCGTGAGACAAAATGCAGGAAGTAGCAGTTGAAGCTTCTTTGAAATATTGAAATACAATATATTAATCAATTCTTTCTAGATAGCAGTTCTTGTGAAAGTATGCAAAGAGAATGTCAGTCTTTGATCAAGTCTTCAGAGATAATTTCAGTCCTTGTTCAAGTCTTCAGAGAAACTTTCAGTCCTTGTTCAAGTCTTTCTCTTGATCCGGATTCAGGCTACCTCAGGGCAGCAGCTCTCGTTTCCTCTCGTCGTTTAAATGCTTGTGTTGCAAATAAGTTAAAAGCTTCAAATGCATCTTGTGACTGGATCAGAAAAGGCTTATTCTCCCTGTCATAAGAACCAGTAATGAGTTGTAGTTCATTCCGTAAGTCGGTATAATAGTGACACTCCAAAAGGATATGATCTGCGTCCTCTTCACCTCCACAGAGACAAAGAGGGAACGGAGACAGTCCAAGTTTATACAGCTTGCTATTGAGGCTGCCGTGACCTGACAAAAGGTATGTTCCATGTAGTCCAGGAGCAAACCACAATAGTTCCTTTTTCCTGAATTCCCTTACATTTGGCAAATACTCTCTTATCACCTTTCCTGTCTCCGATACAGACCAGTCAGCCTGCCACTTATTAACATAAATAGTGCGCAATCTTTCCTTTTCAGTTGTTATTGGAACATTCAGGTCAAGTTCCACGTTATCAAGAGAAGTAGGATGTGCCTTTTTCAGGTGGTATCTCAAATATCTATACTGGACCTCATATTGTATTGGCATTCTTCCTGTCAGGAGCTGCAAAGTTGAAGTAGAAATTGTCCTACAAGCTCTGGATAACATAAGAAGGGCAGCACGCTGTGCTTGCAATAGCTGTTTGATAATGGCACACTTGGTTGCCCTATAACCCCAGGTGCCAGGACCATATGTGATAATGGGCAGGAATATACAGTCATAATACAATCTCAGTGAGTGACCTTTAAGACCCCACTCTTGTCGTGTTACTTGTCTCAATCTAGATAATAATGACTTCCATTTTTCTTTAATGTATTTTGCATGGGGTATAAAACTCAAACCATCATCCAGAATAATTCCCAAGTATTTTGTGGTCGAACTGTATTTAATAGCTTGTCCTTTATACTTTATTTGAGGGGGACGGCCTCTGTCTAACCTGCCTTTAAGCAACATCTGGGATGTTTTACTTGTAGATATCTGGAGTTTATGCTCATCAGACCACACAAACAGTACCTGGTTGCCAACCAGGTACTGCTCCTGCAGTACATCTTCAAGAGACTTCCTGGAGTTTCCTTGAACCATGATGGTTAGGTCGTCTGCATATGAGATCATGGTTGTTGCATCAAAATGTTTATTTAACCAGGAGTTGAACACTAAGTTCCAGCACAGGGGACCCAAGAATAGACCACTGTGGGCATCCTCTGGTAACTTTTCTTGACACTTGAATGGAACCACTTTTAATAACAAGCGAGCGCTGCGAAAAGTAGCTCATCAGCAACCGGTATATATATTAAAGTGCCTCCGTAGCTAGGTGGGCAGGAGCAGCAGTGCGTAGCACACGCTTCTTGATTAGACCGGGGTTAGAGCCCGTGACCACCAAATACGGAGGCTGCGGAAAGGTCAGGGAATGACCACCGCATATCCCCGGAGCAATATGGCCTTAGTTGCTAATGCTCCTAAAAACCAAACAACAACCGGTATATAGGTGAAGACACTTCGGCCTCCCGGAACCTCTCCAGGGCACTTTGCCACCAAAGGGTGTCAAAGGCCCCTTTGAAGTCCACAAAGAGACCGAGCAGATATTTAGTCACGGTTTCCCACTGTATTTCTAAAAGAGAAGCAATGGCATCTTCGGTTCCTCTACCCTTTGTAAAACCAAACTGTACAGGCAAAGAGAGTCCTTTCATAACGTAGGTAGTCAGAAGTCGACCCGCAATAACTTTTTCAAGAGCCTTGCCCACAACTGGGAGCAAGGCAATAGGTCTATATGACAGCGGATCAGATTCTGGCTTCTTTGAATTTTTGAGAAGAATTTTTAAGTTAGCAACTTTCCAAACTGCAGGGAAAATACCTTGATTAAGACAAGAGTTGAATAATGTTGCAATAACTACAGGAACCGTTTTCCATACGTGCTTGAGCACTTCCACTTCAATGCCATCAAGTCCAGGACATTTGCCCCAACGCATGGACTGGATAGCAATATCAATCTCCTCAAAGGTAAAAGGGGGTTCAACAGGTGAGCTCGAGTAATAAGCGTTTTTCACTCTGATGTCTATCTGTTTTGGATCCGTGCATTCTTCTTCTTCTTGATAAGTAATAACATCTAGGATCCTATTCATGGTGGGTACCCAAGATATGGTTTCTTGATCATCAGTAGTTGTAACCATGGCAAACACTTCACCAGTTGGAATTTTATTGTTTATTAATCTGTAGACGAGCCCCCAGGGAGAACTGTTTCCCTGGGTGCTCACTAGTTGCTCCCACAAAGCTTTTTTCCTCTTGTAGATTTCCTGGTGATAGTTTCTACGGGCTTGTTTGTATCTGTTTTGCAAAAGTACAACCTCCAAAGTGGGACGAGATCTGTCTCTCTTCGTTTTCTGGAAATCTCTGCTTGCCTGTTTCGTCAATGATTTTAATTGTGTCAATTCTGAGGACCACCACGGCACATGGTAGGGCTTCCTTTTCCTATATCTCATGGACTATCTACAAGCAGTAATAATTATGTTTTGAACTACTCGTGCCTGTTCATCTGCAGTGAGAGTAGTCAATTTTTCTATTTGGTCTTGTGTAAAGTAGTCTTTAAGTGAGGAATCAAATTTATCCCGCTTTGCTTTCTTTGTGTGAAATCTTGGTATGTCGGTAGGATCAAATCTGGATCGCCTATGACCACAATTAAGTTGAAATGTCATGATGTTATGATCGCTGGTAGACCAACTAGTGTGCAACTTCCAGTTGGAAAGTCTCTGACTAATAGCGGAAGATGAGAGAGTAATGTCGATGTGAGAAGAACCCATAGGAGTCACACATGTTGGTGGATGGCCAGGGGTGTTTAATATAGTTAAGCGGTGAGATAAGATTAGGTCTTCCATTAATTCACCCTTTTCATTTGTAGTTGCAGCACTCCACAGAGTAGACTCAGCATTTGCATCCATCATCACAATGTTCTTCCCACATACAATATTAAGTGTCATATCCAGGTAGTCCATAAAAGTTTGTATAGAGTCTCTGTATTGGGAGCATTGACAGTATGAGATAGCGTAGACTTGGCCAAACTGGTCCTCCAAACACACACAGACAGCATGGGTGGAGCAGAGACTGGGAATTCTTGTAACTGTGAGACTTGGATCTAAGATGACAATTGCAGCCCAGATCCGACATCGGGTATTTCCACCTGTTCTAACCGTAGCTGGATTGGATTCTACTATTCTACGGCAAATGGGAAGACCCTTTAGAAGGCCCTTATGTGAATAGGGCTCTTGAAGAGCCATAACCTGAATAAAATGTTCTTGCGACACTTTTGTTAAGTCATTTGTAACTGCAATGGATTGTTGGCAATTTAGCTGCAAAAACCTGATTTCTGTTGATTGTGAAGTACTAGAATTAATACTTGATGTTGTGTTTCTATCCATAGAATGTCTTTGAACAAACAGCATCTACGGCTTTTAAGTACTCTTGGCATTTGGGAACTCTGAAGGAGTGGGTGCAGTTTTTTTTCGCTTCTTACAGTTTGGACATTCAGCTGGTTTCTCTTTATTTGGGCAATCTATAAAGTTGTGACCGGTTAGACCACAGTGCCACAAGTTTGTGCTTCTTGATGACATGATCTTACGGAGTGGCCATATCCCAGGCATTTATAGCACCTGGGAACTATTGTATAATCCTTAACCATGTGAGATGTCCACCCTAGATAAATTCTACGAGCAGACAAAAGAATCTTGCGGATTGTACCAGTGACTTCTAGAATCCAATTTATGTTGGACTTATTAGGTCTTGGCTTAGTTGGAAATCGAGGCTTAATTTGCTCTTTTACATCCTCAAGTGTAAAATCATAGTCTTTTAAATTTTTCTCATAGATATCTTCTATTATATCCTCAATCTTGGAGTCTTTATGAACATCATAAATCGCAATAGTTGGGCCCAACCTTCTGAGCAATTCAGGTTTTAAACAACACTCTTGTAATTTTACACAGTTTTTGATCTTTTCAAGATCTTGAGGGGGTCGCAGTTTCAATTAATACCCCGTTTGCCCGAATATTTAAGCATGTATTTAACTTTGACATCCTTTATGTCTGAGGGTGACGAAATTCTCACAGTTATAAATGATTCTAGAACTAGGAGCCATAATTTCAAGTTATGGGGCGAGATATTTAGACTGGATTGCAGGAAGTTTTATTTTAGCCAGCGAGTTATAAATTACTGGGATAAATTACCTACATGGGTGGTAGAGGCTGACAGTTTGAGGAAATTCAAAGGTCACCTACGGGAGGAGGGAAATGCTTAGATTGTCCATTTCCTTTTCTCTTATTTATTATATATATATATATATATATATATTTTTTTTTTTTTTTTTTATTACAGTAAACCCCCGCTATTCGCGGGGGTTACGTTCTTGAGAAATGCCACGAATACCGAAAACGCGAATACTGAGTTATGGCTCCCATAGTAATAGAGGGGTTCTGTTCAATTGTATGAATTATATAAGAAAAACTAGTCTAAAATTTTGTCTATGTATGTATTATATGTACCTTCATAATATGACTATGTACATAGACAGTACATAGTGAAATGCAAGCATATGGCATTGAAATGAAAATAAGAAACAATTTAATATTAAATGTAATATTTATTAGAAATTTCAAACAAATCTTTCAAACCAGCACCTTTGCTAGCTAAAAAACTTATCCCACCAGTGTTATCACCAGTTTCGCTAAAGTGTTGATAAAGGAGTTTTGCCTTTTCACAAATGAAGTGAACTTAACGAAATTTTAATTTTGAGTTCGGTCTCCCATCCACAGATTTAAAGCTTTTTCCATTTTTTCTAATTTAACATCACGAGTTACAGAGCAAATTTTTGAAGCAATTAGCGCATTTTCACAGACACTATGGCGGATTTTTTCTTCCGATTTCTTGATTGATCGTACAGTTGACTCATTGATTTTATAATGTTTTGCCACTAAGGAGACACTTTCACCATTAGATATTTTATCTAATAACTCAATTTTATTCACTAATCTCATCGACCTTCATCTTTTCATATTTCCCTTGTTATTCGTAGCCATATTTTTGTATGGGTTAGAAAGAACTTGTCCACAATAAAGTCACTTTCTTCCATTAACACAATCGAAAAAGTCTGTTTTACACTGCAAAACGGTAGATTTATCACTTTTGTAAGCATATAAATTTATAAATTGATAAATTTATTCAATTTATAAGCATATAAATTAAAAGCAAACGATAAAACCTTCCATGACAAGCGCATAACACATACTGAACAAGGATTAGCGAGAAACATCTGCGCTCACGATTTTGTCACCCCTTTCCCTCCACCCACTGAGCGCTGTTTTGACCGGGGAAGATAATTTTAGCCACGCCCACATTTTTTTATGGCGGAAAATGTTCACGGCGCTTTAAAATTCACGTTTTTTTTAGGTTTCATTTTATATTAAATCAGCGACCGCGAATAGCGGGGGTTTACTGTATTATTATTTCATTCTTATCATTTTATTTTTTATTTGGCTGGTGCAGCATAAGCCATAGGCTTCCTTGTACCGTGTGGCCATTGCTAATACTAATATTAATCCAAGATATCAATCCATCATCCAAGACTGGATGAATTTCTTTAGAAATTCATCCAGTCTTGGATGATGGATTTAGAAATTTCTAAATTCATCCACGATTGTAGTTAGATTATCTCATGCAGAAGGATTAGCATTTTCCCAGTGAGTTATTAGTATTAGCCATACAGTGCTAGAAAGCCACATGCATTTGCTGCACTCCAAAAAGAGTAGATAAAAAAAATACAAATTATGCACTTCGGCTCCCCACAGGAGAGAAGATCCAGCCAAGCTATGAATTTCTTCATAGTTGTCTGGGCTCAACTTCATAGCTGTCTGGCCTGTGGTGGCAACTTGTTCCAGTAATCAACAATTCACTGGCTAAAAGACAACTTCCTACAATCTAGTCTAAATCTTTCTCCCTGTAATTTGAAAATACGACCCCTAGTTCTGGAATTCTTTATAACGGCGAACGTTCCTCCATTCATTTTACTACCCCTTCTCAGGGCCTAAAAAACCTTAATCAGGTCCCCTCTATGGTGCTTGGTTGTCAAGTTCTGTAGTTCACATAAGTCTTTCCTTGTACCATCTCCCTTGTGTAAAATCTTACTGTGCAAATTGCCCACCTTTGGACCTTTTCATGACGCTCAATGTCTTTTTTTCAGATTTGGCCTCCATATACTTGGATTTCAAATGCAGTCTTACAATTGCTTCATATAGTGGGATTATGACCTATCTCTACAGGATATTGCTTGATAAATCATTGATAGGACAACATGGCTTTCCTGGCCACCAGTTTACACTACTTGGAAAAATTTACATCTGCCAGCATTACGACTCCCAGATCCCTTTTTTCTGGGTTTCAGCCTGTACAACATAAAAATCAGACCATGAATAAACAGAATACACATAGGAATAATGGCAATAAGCTCCAATGCCATTAAAATAATAATTGAATTTTTGTAGAACATTTTCACACAACTTAATCAGGTAGCATGTTCCCCATGCTACCTGATTAAGTTGTGTATAGCTCTCTTAAAATGGGAATCAATAGTGAATCACTTTGTTCAGACCAAGCACAGGAATAATACCTGCCAAGAGATTTAATCTATAAACCAATGCTAATTATAAAGCATATCTTCATCTATTTTAATATTTATTTCTCCTCTAACATTTTATGACGTTACTGGGGTAAAATTTGTAGTTACAAATTCAAGTAATGCAATTACAAATTTTGGTGTAAATAAATAAATAAAAATGCCTTGGATGAAACTGTGATAGGTGTGTTCAATGCAACCATACTGTTGTGTCAATAGGCAGGAGCACAAATTTAAAATATGAAGTGGTGCGAAAAAATTTTAAATGTGAAATTTTAAAATGGGTTGATTTTAGAAATAGAGTTTAAAAGGCTGTTTTACACACACGCACACATTTATTGTTGGGTCTGGATAGCAAAAAGAATCACTTTGAGATATATACAAGTTTAGGCAGCCCGAGTTTCTGTTGATTAATTTTTAAAAATCGTGCAAGCACAGGTAAGTCTGCTTATTCTCTTTGGTAGGTAACTTCATTAAGCAGAATACTTCATTAAAGCCTCTCAGTAGAAAACATGTTCTACTTTATATGTCTGTATAGTTTTTTTCACTTTACCATCGATTGCATATTTTGGACTAAGCTAGGTGTATTTATTTACAATCTGAGCATTTGATTTGGAAGGTCAGTCTTCACAGCTGCAGATCACATTTTAAATAAACAGGGATCCTCTGCACGATGTTAGGACATACCCAAATAAATGAAATGAATTTAAATAGCACAAGGGATTTGGGATAGTTACTCTTAACACTGCACATCAGCTATCTAGCATTGATGGATGCAGAATGATGTGGAAAGTTAAAAAGGAAAGGATTGCATTGCTCATGGAATAAGACTATCATTATGCTTAATGGAAATTTCTTTGTGTTGCTTTCAACATATTGCTTGGCAATGTGCTGAGTTACTGTAACCAGACATCTGAAACAAGTAATGTTCATCAGTCATTCTAAATGCTATGGATTAGCATTTTCAACAAGTACAGTACCTCGTTTAAACCTTTTGAGAGTTCTGGGGGATCCAGGAGTATTAAAGCTTTTGAATGCAGAATGTTAATTCACTGGTGAAGCAGATTATAGAATGTCAGAGCTTGGTATAACCTTACATTAGTTTTTTGTTGTGTAGGTATTCCACTCTGATTTCTGCTATTTTTCTTTCATGTTATCTGGGATGCATCTAAAAACCCAGGTATTACAGTAATTGTTAGTCAAGATTAGATTTTTTTTGTTTGTCCCTGGAGGATCTCTTCCACGTTACCAGCCCTACCATGTGGAAATAAAAGCAATGCCACCTAGTGAACAATAAAAAAAAAAATACATAAAAAAAAAATGGAATTAAAGAATGGTGTATTTATCTTCCGGATTAGCCATTATAGTATTTTATGATTTATATATATTTAGAGTTTTGGACTTATATACAAATAGCCACATTATTCAATCACTTAAGATTCACTGGTCACTAATATCACTTGGCATTCAGAACCAAAATAATTAGGCAGAAGCAGCCACAATATAATTTGAAGACCAAATCAAGGATATATTGAAATCTTTCCCTGTTTGTTCTTTTAGCATTAGCAAGGGCACATGATGCAAGAAAGCAAGCTTATATAGCATCAGCCAAAAAGAAAAACACCCCCTTCTCATTTCACCCATCCACTTGCTCCAAATGTTTATCTAGTTCTGCCTTGAATATTTTTAAGCTATCAACTTCTACGACAGACAGAAGTTTGTTCCAGCAATCAACCGTTCCCTAGCTAAAGACAAACTTCCGCACATCTATCCTACAACTGTCTTTCCTCAATTTGAATTTATGCCCTTTCAGGCGATTATTCTGAGCAAGAGGAAGAATCCCATCGGCACAGAGCATGCTTAAACCATTCAAGGCTTCGTACACTTCAATCAGATCACCTCACAGATGCCCAGTCTCCAGACACTATAATTTGCAAAATTTAAGCCTTTCACTAAGAGCAACACTTTGTTCCATTCACTAATCTTGTTGCCCTTCTCTCTACTCTCTCCAACAGCTCTACATCCTTCTTAAAATGAGGCCTCCAGACCTGTACACAGTACTCAAGGTGTGGCCTACAAGGGGATAATCACCTCTTTATCCCTGCTAGAAAAATCCCTGTATATCATTGACAGGACACCATGAGCTACTCTTGCAGACCATCTGCACTGCTCAGAAAACTTCATATCTGCCTGCACAATTATCCCAAGGTCCTTTCACTGTCTATCACTGTCATTGTAGTACCACACAGTTGATACGTTATTCTCGGGTTACTGCTTCCCATATGCAGTACTTTACATTTGTCAATGTTAAATGTCAGTTGTCACCTCTCAGCCCATCTGCTCAACTTTTCTAGATCCTGTTGCAGCAGCATACTGTCATTAACAACCCTGCCAACCTTCATATTGTCTGCAAACTTGGACATTAAGCCTGATATACCATCATCAATATCATTAATGAATACAGAAAACAATAATGGACCCAATACTGAACCCTGGGTGACTCCACTAATAACATTAGTCCACGAAGAGCAGTGTCCATTGATTACCACTCTGTCTACTCCCACTCAACCATTCCTTTATCCATAGCAGCAATTTGCCTACAATGCCCCACTGCTCCAATTTGTGCAGCAATCTTTCATGTGCAACAGTATCAAAAGTCTCTCTAAGATCCAAATATATATGATATCAAAATTGTTCTTTGCATCCAGTTCCTTTGTGACTACATTATAGTATCCTATCAAATTGGTCAGACAAAACTTCCCCTTAACAAACACATGCTGTGTCTGAGCTATAACTGAAGTTTTGTCTAGATGATCCTGCAATGTTTCTTTAACCAGTGTCTCCATTAATTTCTCTGGAACAGAAGTTCCAGAGAAATTAATACCTGTGTCTCCCTTTGATCCTGCTTTGTGATTTGGGGTCACATTTGCACATTTCCAGTTCATGGGTACCTCCCCTGAGTCCAAGGAAGCTCTCATAATTATGGCTAAGGGTTTGCTCATTTCCTTTGCTGCCTCCTTTAATATAACTGGATAGATTCCATCCATCCCAGGTGCCTTTCTTATGTTTAATTTCAACAATTTCTCCTCCACTATTATTTATATGTATCCCATGCATTTTTCTCCTCTGCCACATGTCTAATTAGTTCATCTGACATCCATTTAGGCCTGAATCTTGAACAATATTTCTTAGTTGGTATGAAAAGCCTAGAGGCATCTAAGATTATTTCTTTGAATGCTGCCCATTTTGAATTTGCTGTTGGTAACATCATCAGTTGATCCCACTGTATAGAATTTAAATACTGTCTCAGACCACCGTAGTCACCTTTATGAAAGCAAACACCCTTCCCTTTACCCCTGATGGTAGTTACCTCTTTGAGTAAATCCCACTTCAGCACACTATGATCATTGCCACCTAGTGGTTCCTTTATCTGCAGATTCTTAATGCATGAAGAATCACTACTGATAATCAGATCAAGAGTATTACTCCCTCTATTTGCCTCCCAAACATGCTGCTGTAGAAAACAATCATCCAATAAATCCACAAAAGACTTGTATGTGAGTGACCAACCCACAAATTCCAGTCAATCTCTGAGAAATTAAAATTCCCCATTACAAGCCACTCCGATTTACTGGTCCACTATTTCTCTGCACAATTTGCTCATTATACTCATCAGATTCATTAGGCCTATAACACACACTCTCATTTTTCCTTGCCCAGTGCTTTTAAAATTACTATCTTCAAATAATACTGAAGTTAAGGGCAGTTTTTTGGATGAAATGGAAGCAGAACAAAACTCATATTTTTTTTTATTTTTATAACGAAATCCTTTTTGTATTAACAGAAGTTTACTTGTATACAATACCCTTAGGAATACAGAGCTTTTACTGTACAGTAACTCCCAGTTTATGAACTTTCAATCTTAAAAAAAAAAAAAAAAAAAAAAAATTGTGACACCAGACAATGATTTATCAACTTATATGTCAATCATACAAACTTTTCTGAGACTTCATAAATCATTACCTCTTGAAAGTAAGATGGATGAAATAAAACATGTTCAGCTTTTATGTGCTTTATATAACATATAATATTTAAAATTTATCATAACTGTACATGCAATTAAATATAGCATCCTATTTAAAAAATATTTTTAGTGAAATGTACTATTAAGCACACATGATGAAAGTGCAATATATCAAAAGTATCTCCAATTACATAAAAGTGATATGTTTAGAATAATTTAGTTTATTGCCTGGGAGAACTGTTTGCTATTATTTCCAAAGTCAATTTGTGTTTACAGTGATAAATAGTTTTTGATATATACCGAAACAAATCTTATAACCACTGATTAAATATAAAAATATAAATTAAACTTTATTAAAATACAGTGAAAAATACAGCAAAATATAAGGAAACTTTATAAAAAATAGGAGCTAAGACAGATGGAAGTAAAATACACAGATAAATGCTAAAAGTATTAAAAGAAATAAAAACAAATATAAACTAAGAAGCTTTCAGAGTGATTTGCACTGTTATTATGTTATCAACTTCTCCAACCACTGTTATCAACTTAGAAGCCATGCAGTCTGACATAGTGTCTTTATATTTGGTAGAGCAATATATACACATGCTACAACAGACCAATGCAGCTCATGAATGGTGAAGAACAAAAAATTATAAAAATAAAAAGAAAAGAAAGAAAAAGTGTAGGGAGAGACATAACATTAGCCTTCAGACTCTGTGGAAATAGGATACATTTGCCACATAAGCTTGCCATCTCACATCATGCTGTAAAGTAACCACTTCCAAAAATAGGGTGCATGCAAGTTCCACAACTGCAATGATGAGAATAATGTACATGATCCAAAATTTCAACACTGAAACAGGGGTTACACATTTAACTGCTACTCAAACCAATGACATATGCTGCTCAAACAAATAATACTCAGTAACAGCAGAGCAGGCAAATTTGGCTTGACAAATAGCTCCTCCCTCATACTTCAAGGTGTGATCACAAAACCTACAATCTCACTCACCAATACAACACACCCCACAATCTGGGTATGTGATCCAATATACAGAATCTGTACAGGGAAGCAGGGCAATAACAGATTTAACTCTGGAAACCACTAACAGCATCTTCCTGCCAGGGCACTACACACAAACCAATATGGTATGTTGTATCACTATATAAAGACATGCAGAAATATGTGACAAATGTATGTCATCCTACTTCCACAGAGCCGCACTTCACATACATTTGTATCATATTTCACATTACACTTTTGTATATTTGTATTTATTTTAATTTACATTTTTACACTGTGTAGGGACTACCTTGTCTACTAGTATTAAGATAAAAGATAATTTAAGCTATTCCTTAAACTTCTCTTAGTTCCGGCACCTTGTATACTTTTCATTTACATTTTCACAGACAATTTATTTATTCTACAAACCACACATTATTTATATCCTTTTGCTTCCTCTACTGCTGCACTGCACGTTTTGGAGCATTAGACATACTATAACTTGTGTTACTTTCCTTTTTCTGTTTATTTTGCTTCTTAACTGTTATATATGACTACTATATATATATAAACTTAGTTATTTATTATCTAGTTGTCTTCACTTTGGCATAAGTGAAGACAACTAGATAAGTACCCTCCTGATTTACAAACATGCATTTCTGAAAAGTAGTTTATAATGCAAAATTTAAGCTGGATGTAATTTTCCTATAGGATAATGATAAAAATTATAGTATGTGTTCCAAAAAAATAAAACAAATAAATAAAGCATTCACTCCCAAAAATGCATGACTTCTGGGATAACTATAAGATTTATCTAAGATATGTCCTACAACAAAATTTAATGTTTAAAAAATTATTAAATTTTGAATAAATGATATTTATTGTAATATGCAGTGGAGGTGGATTGCATTTGAGGAGCCTTATAAGTTAATAAAGTATGTGAATACTTGAAAGTTTTTGCTTAGAAAAAAATCACTATAGCACTGTAGTTTAGCATAGTATCTTTGGAGCTGTACAGAGATTTATAAATAGAAATAGTGACAAACTGCATAATTTAAATAGAAATGAATGTGACAAACTTGCACTAGCTTGAGCATATGTGGCCACTTCACATTTGATTAACTTCCAGCCCCTCTACTAAATCAAATTGTATTGTGACTAATGTAATGAAAATTCCTCAACCCTTGTACAGCTGAATAAAATTATCAAAAACTGTTAGCAAAAAGGCCTTATGCATTGGGAATAAGCATACTGAAACAAATCTTGCAACTAGCATCGAAATGCAAAAATATAAAATAAAACTTTATTAAAATGCAGTGAAAAATAAAGTACAATATATGGAAACTTAAAAAAGATTGGAAGCTAAGCCAGATAGAAATAAAACATACTGAAAAATGATAAAAAATACTAAAGCGATAAAAACAAAATACACACTAAGAAGTTTTTAACTTGGAAAACAAGTAGCATGACATAATATCATATTTTGTAGAGCAACATATACATGTTGCTCTGCAAACATGTATATGTTTGCAGAGCAAACGTACGCTGGTCTGCACTGATCTGCAGACCAGTGCAGATCATAAATGGTGGAAAAAAAAGAAACAAAAAGAATGAAAAGGGTGGGGGGGAGATAGAATATCAGTCGTCAGTATGGACAAGCTAATGGTATAGGGAATGGTAAATTCCAGGGGAGGGGAAAGGAGAAAAGATGTTCAAAAGAAGGCAAAAATTGAGAACAGACTGAGCATTCTTATCACCCTCTTATTGCACTAAGAGTTTTACAAATGGGAAAAAAATATAAAAAGAGTGTAGAAAAAGTCATTAAAAATACTGAACTTACTGGGTGTGTAAGGCCCAACCTAAAAGAAAGGGTTCTGGTATAAGCAAGTTTAGTAAAAATTGGGTGTTAATATCATAGGCTTGTAGAGAAGGGAAATAGAAACCAAAACGAAAAGTTACCTGGAGTCATTAAGTAGAGCGGAGGAGTGACGTACACAGCCAAGATGCAAAAGGGAGAAACAATGACAAGTCACCGAGTTTTATAGATTTTGAGAAACAGATAGGGATGACCTCTATCGTTGAAAAAAATTTTGGGAAAGATGGCCTAAAAACGTGAAACGTCAGACAGAAGGCTACGGACATACCATAATGTGAAGGAACATGTGAAACAGAAAATAGAACAAGAATAATTCCGAACTACGGGAGATAAAAATCCGGTAAAATTTAGATGATCAGATAACAGGGTTTATAGATTATGGCTCTAAACTTCCAAGATGACAAACCGCAGTAGAAAGAGAAAAGCATAATCAGGCACATCTGTGGTTGATTGGAGGTTTAGTTAATCCATAGAAGAGCGTGACAAAAAAATTGGCAGGCAAAAAACTTTTGATGGAAACAGAATTAAAAATCTTGAAGAAAGAAGAATTTTGGTATCCAATGATAAAATTTATTCACCAAATAAAAGGCCTGGTTAAATGATGCAGGGCTACAGACAGTAGATCAGAGACCAGTGTCAGAGAAGCAAAGTGCCAAACCTAGTGGTTGTAATCAGGGAAGAGACACTTAACAAGTCCAGGAAAAAATGAGCCATATGTACAGGATTCCAAAAAGGATGAATTCAAACTAAATGTGTGAAAAACTTAAGACAATAAAGCAAGAGTAATCTCATTCCGAAAAGGAACCTTAAACAGAAGTCATGAACAGTGATTACTAATGAATTCCTGGCTATTTATCATATTTTCATCTACTATATTCTGATTCTGCAATTTGCCATCCCTTGATTCAACCTCTTATTGTTATTTGGGGTTTTTTTTTTTTTTTTTTTTTTTTTTTTTTTTGGAGCATTAGCAACTAAGGCCATATTGCTCCGGGAATATGCAGTGGTCATTCCCTGACCTTTCCACATCCTCTGTATTTGGTGGTCACAGGCTCGAACCCTGGTCTTATCAAGAAGCGTGCACTGCCACTCCTGCCCACCTGGCTACGGAGGCACCTATTCGACCTCTTGCTAAAATTGCCCTCCCATATCTGAAGATAGTGTTTGTTTTTTTTTTTCCCCTCAGTTCCAGTTCATTTCTGCACTAGGTTTTTCAAATTCTTTCACTTGTTTAACTTCTACTTCACTTCCTACTATCCCTTAAACTTCTCTTAGTTCTGGCACCTTATGTACTTTTCATTTCGTTTTCACAGACACTATTTATTCTACAAACCACACATTATATAAATACAGAAAAACTCATCTGGTATTACTGTTAGCAGTTAAGCAAAACATTTAGTCAACACTATGTGTAATATCAAAAATCTATGATTCTTTTATTTTCCCCACAGTTTTATTTAATGAATTTTATTTCCCATGTCACTCTATGTGCAATGTGAAAAATAAGTCACCTGTTTCACCATGGAACAGTGTTATCAAACTAATAAGTTTACTCTAGAAAACAACCATTTTTTTTCCAGTAATGTAACAGTGCTTTTTTTATCCCCTGAAATTAATTCATGAAACACACAAACACCTGGGATATGGAAGAAAATTCAAAACAATTCTGAAGTCAATAGTGCATTATTTGCAAGAGCAAATAATGCACTATTGGCTTTAAGCACTTAAATTGAGTTTGATTCGAGTGTTGCAACTATAATATTTTTAGTAAATTCCACAAAACCAAAACATAAGGCAGTTGGAAAGCAGAAAAACAAAGCAACCGCCTGCTGTTACATAGAAATAAGAACTTGGGTTAGAGTTTTTGATTTTGTCATATCATTTATAATATTACAAGAAACTGAAAAGAGAATTAGAGTAGATGTTGTAGTAGTACTAACTGGAAAACACAGTATACTTATGGACTTATAATTCCATTGTATTTATTAGATTTTTGATACATTTTATGCACAGCAAGTCTGTTTACATAAAGTCAGCATAATGTGGCTGATTAAGAATGGGAAAAATTTTAAAATACAATAACATGGGTCAATTGAAGACACCTTCACTAGAAGTGGGGGATGCACTCATACATTTACAGCAAACCAAGTGAAAATAAATCATATGAAATCAAACCACATAATATTTGTCTCTTACTGTCTCTCACTGGGTTACAGTAATGATTACAAAGACTCTCAATGTCAGAGAGTTGGCATAATGAATGTTTAAATCAGAAATTAAATATTCAGATTTACATTTTGATATTTGTGACACAAAGCAATTTTTTCATTGAGGCAACCTATCATATCAAAATGGTCAATGATATAAGATGCAATAATTGAAAAAAATTAAAACAGACAGTACACAACATAAAAAGTACTTACCAATGTTTTTCCGCAAGATAACCAAAACACTGTTTCAAGTTTAAGACCTTTATCTGCACATGAAGAACCCTCAATAGAGAGCAACAGCTTATCCCTAATTCTTTTAAACTGGTATTTCTCTGGGTTATAAATGCCTAAAACTTTACCATCTCTATGTTCTAAAACAGCTGCTGCCAATGTTGTCGGATTCAATGAAGAATTTATTGCACGACAGAAACTGATGAAGTATTGCTGCTGACTGCTATTTACCATGGCATTCACTTGCCATGGCTTACTGAAATGCATAATAAAAAAAAAATTATGAATAAAAACTGCTCAAAACTGTCTCTTTCTTTGAATAATTGTCTGTGGAAACTATACATATAAAAATGTACTGGGTGGAAACATTCAAAATTTGAGCTGTTTGTTACCAAATATATTTCTTAAAAACATCAAAAACAGTTAAGTAGACATGTTATAATATAAAATAATAATAAAATGTTGAATACGATAAGAGTCTAAACAGATCTGTTTAGATGTATTTATTAATTAAATTAAAATGAGAATATGATAAAAAAATTGAGTATTTATGAATGGCTGTGAATGAATATTTATGAAAAATTGGCTGAGTAAGCCAAATGTTTCAAATATAAGTTCAAGTATAACCTTTTGGCAGTGCATGCTTGCCTTACTCAGCCAAAAACATTAAAACTGCTATTGTGGGCATAGAAGTGCAACAGAAGGTCCATGAGAGCCCCAGAATTGCAGGACCAACACAAAAATAGTATGTCATTTTACACATTACTATATTGTGTCCATACCACATCAGTCCCTTTCATCTTTCATGCTTTTTCAGATATAAATCTTTACTCATTACTGTACAATGCCTATACTGTACCAGTGCCAGCTGTGGTCTATCCAATACCGAAGTCAGCAGAGACATCTATATAGTGTCCTTATTTTTCTAGATCTACACTCCCATACAAAATGAATCAAGTTCCTGGACTGGTGCAGTTGCAATCATGTTCAATGAGTTTGAAAACAAACAGAAGTGGTATGTCATAGTTCAAACTTACTCCAACAGATGATGTCAGAGAGATTGTCCAGTATGCTGACATTATTGCAAACAAAAACCAGTTTTCTTAGTAGCATTAATGTTCCATGTCACAATCTTGCATTGGAGCAACAAATGAATATCAAATTTTGCTTTAAACTGGGAAAATCTGCAACAGAAATATGTGAAATATTAAAAACTGTTTATAAAAACTTTTTTTTTTTGTTAAAAACTGTTTACCAATATATTTGAATGGTAAAAGTGGTTCAAAGATGTTCGCAATAACTCAAGAAGTGGCCATCCATCAACCTCTCAAAATGAGGACAGAGTTGAAAAGTTCAGGAATTTGTGGCAAGAGATCATTGTTTGACCCTCAAGAATGATGGTCAAACAATGATCAGCCAGTGCTGCATATATAATTCAAATGCATAACTAAGTAATTTAATTAAATTACTAAAAATTAAACTAAATAACTGCAGAAAAGACCCATGCACATGCAAATTCACTTAAGTAGCATGCTGAATATTATATAAAGACATCCCCCCCCACCTACCTCCAGCAGCAACAGTACTGCCAGTATCAGTCTGGTCAGGTCAGAGCAAAAACTTAAAAAACCATTACCAACAAAGTGTAAAAGTACAATATGGACACTATTGCTAGATGTGTATATGCATGTATTGAAAATACACTAGTATTAAAATATTTCAATATTAAAATGATGGTGCTGTTAAAAATGACGCAGTATGTACATTATACAGTAAAGTGCAAATCAAACTTAATCCTTTCCACTGCAGGAGTTATACAATCAAAACCCACGAAGAAAAGAACAGTTATTCACCATTAACAATGCTTGTTGTTCCCTCCCTCTCCTACTCCTCCATCAATGGGCAATGCATAATAATCTTCAGGACTAGCTACATCCTACTACCCTCTCAGCTTATGTAACGTCTGTTCTGATGGATGTAAACAGCTTCCAAACACTGAAAGTGTTTGGAACCGGAGGAGCAACTTACAATCTGAAAATACCCAAGGGTTAATGTAGTCTCTTGCCAAACGTGATCTGCAATTGCCAAGTCTAAAAATTTGGCACTGCGTAATTACTATGGCATGATCATAATATGCCATGGTAATTATGATCATGCCATAGTAATTGATATTTGTGACACAAAGCATAATTTTTTTATTGAGGAAACCTATCATATCAAAATGGTCAATGATATAAGATGCAATAATTGAAATAAATTAAAACAGACAGTACACAACACAAAGCTGCTACCCAAATGTTTCCAAAATTTGAATGTGGCACGGGAACTACATCTAGTACGGACTTGTAGTGCTAGGTAACGCAGCATGCATCCTTTGTGAATCCATGTGCCACATGGAGTCGGGCCGGATAGAATCACTGAATATTTATGCAGTTCTTCGGCGGTGTGTTTTGCGTAGTTTGCGATTGTTGCAATGGCTGATGTGAGAGAGCAACGTGCTTGTATCCAGTTCTGTTTCCTTCTTAATGATACAGCAGCAGAAACCCATAAAAAGTTCATACAAGCTTTTGGTGACACTGCTTTAAGCCAGAAGCAGACCTACTACTAGTTTAACCATTTTAAAAATGATTGAATGTCGATTGATGACGACGATAGCTCTAGGTGTCCATCATCGAGCACCACCCCGGAAAATGTCACAAAAGTTTGGGCAGCAATCTGTGAAGATCACAGGCAGACCATCCACAACATCTGTGGCATTGTAAGACTATCGTACAGCAAGTGTCAGCAGATTTTGTGAAACAAGTTGAACATGAGAAGGATTGCGGCCAAGTTCGTGCCATGGTTACTGAGTGAAGACAAAAGCAACATCGCATGAAAGTTTGCAGAGACCTTCAAGAACAGGCCAGGAGTGATCAAAACTTCCTTTCTATGGTCATCGCCAGCAACAAGAGTTGGGTATACAAGTATGAGCCAGAAACCAAGCAATGATCATTCCAGTGGAAGAGCCTATCATCACCCAGACCAAAAAAAAGCCTGACAAGCAAAGAGTAATGTGAAGTCCATGCTGATCTGTTTTTTGGACATTGACGGAATTATCCACAAGGAATTTGTTCCTCCTGGCCAGCCTGTCAATGCAAAGTTCTACTGTGATGTCCTGAGGCAAAGGGAAGCAGTCAGGAGGAAATGTCCAGAGAAGTGGTGCACAAAGAACTGGTTTCTTCATCATGACAACGTGCTGGCCCACACATCTCTCACTGTTGCACAGTTTCTGGCATCCAACAACATGGCAGCCATCCATCACCCCTCTTATTCATCAGACTTAGCCCCCTGCAACTTCTTCCTCTTCCCAAGAATTGAAATCAAGCTGAAGGGTCAAAGATTTGACAGCTTAGAGGATATCCAAACCAAATTGCAGGTGAGGCTGAACACTATAATGAAGAAGAATTTCCAGGATGCATTCAAATAGTGAGAGAAGTGCTGGAATCTGTTTACTCTCTCAAGAGGACTACTTCAAAGGTGACAGTGGTGAATAAGACACAGGCCGAGTCTAATTTATTTTACAAACAGATTTCGGGAACTTTTGGGTGGCACCTCATATGGGTTCAACATAATTCTTTGTAATGATGTAGAAAACAATATGTTTTCTACATCGGCATGTTTGAGAGGTAACTAGAGAGAGTAATACTCTTTATCTGATCATCAGTAGTGATTCTTCATGCATTAAGAATCTGCAGATAAAGGAACCACTAGGTGGCAGTGATCACAGTGTGCTCAGATTTACTCAAAGAGGTAACTACCATCAGGGGTAAAGGGAAGGGTTTTTGATTTCATAAAGAGTATTTAAATTCTATACAGTGGGACCAACTGATGATGTTACCAACAGCAAATTAAAAAAAATGGGAAGCATTCAATAATCTTGGAAGCTACTAGGCTTTACCTACCAACTAAGAAATATTGTTCAACGTTTAGGCCTAAATGGATGTCAGATGAACTAATGAGACATGTGGCAGAGAAGAAAAATGCATGGGATACATATAAATTAATGGGTGACATGGAAGCCTATGATAGATATAAGCTGGTCTTTAATCAAGCCACAAAAGAGATTAGGCAGACAAAGGCAGATTATGAGAAATCTTTGGCAAAGGATGCAAAGAAAAACAGTAAAGCAGTTCTTTACCTATGTAAACTCTAGAAGGAAAGAGATGAATTAGATTGGTCCACTGAATATTGATGGTTCAATTGATGATCCTGCTCAGGTGGCTAACAAACTAAATGAGTATTTTACATCTACATTCATACATGAGTTATTTAGGGAGGAGAATGCCAATTAAGCTCTGGCAGTGAGCTAGATGATTTTGTAATAACTGAGAGGAAAGTGGAGGAGAAATTGTTGAAGATAAACATAAAAAATACACAGTCCTATTAAAGGAAGCAGCAAAGGAAGTAAGCAAGCCCTTAGCCATAATTATAAGAGATTCCTTGGACTCAGGGGAGGTACCCATGGACTGGAGATGTGCAAATGTGACCAATTCACAAAGGAGGATCTTTTTTTTTTTTTTTTTTATTAGTTGTTGGCGCATCAGCTTCTATGGCCATATTGCACCTCCCAAAGTTTTTGCATTTTACTGTGATCCAAGCCCGAGGCGGGAATCGAACCCGCGACCTTTGGGTTGCCAGGCAGGCACCTTACCTACCTGGCTAGCCTGGTCGGCAAAGGAGGATCAAAGGGTGACATAAGTAATTATAGACCTGTTAGTTTAACTTCTGTTCCAGTGAAATTAATGGAGGCACTAGTTAAAAAAGCACTGCAGGATCATCTAGACAAGGTTTCAGTCATAGCTCTGGCACAGCATGGTTTTGTTAAGGGGAAGTCTTGTCTAACCAATTTGATTGGATACTATGATGTGGTCACAAAGGAACTGGATGAAGGGAATAACTTTGATATCATAAATTTGGATCTTAGAAAGGCTTTTGATACTGCTGCACATGGACGACTGCTGCACAAATTGGAGCAGTGTGGCATTAGAGGCAAATTGCTGCTATGGATAAAGGGATGGTTGAGTGAGAGAAGACAGAGTGGTAATCAATGGACACTGCTCTTCGTGGACTAATGTTATTACTGGAGTCCCTCAGGGTTCAGTGGCGCCTCTGTAGCCAGGTGGGAAGGAGCAGCAGTGCATAGCACACGCTTCTTGATTAGACCAGGGATCGAGCCTGTCACCACCAAATACGGAGGATGCGGAAAGGTCAGGGAATGACCACCGCATATTCCAGGAGCAATACGGCCTTAGTTGCTAATGCTCCTAAAAACCAAAATAAACAAATAAACAGGGTTCAGTGTTGGGTCGATTGTTGTTTTCTGTATTTATAAATGATATTGATGATGGTATATCAGGCTTAATGTCCAAGTTTTCAGATGATACGAAGGTTGGCAGGGTTGTTAAGGACACTAATGACAGTACGCTGCTGCAACAGGATCTATAAAAGTTAAGCAGATGGGTGGCAACTGAAGTTTAATTTTGACAAATGCAAAGTACTGCATATGGGCAGAAGTAACCCCAGAGGAGCGTATCAACTGTGTGGTACTACACTGACAGTGGTAGAGAATGAAAAGAACCTGGGGGTAATTGTGCAAGCAGATATGAAGTTTTCTGAGCAGTGCAGATGGTCTGCAAGAGTAGCTCATGGTGTCTTGTCAATGATAAACAGGAATTTCTCTAGCAGGGATAAGGAGGTGATTATCCCCTTGTATAAGGCAATGGTCAGGCCACACCTTGAGTACTGTATACAGATTTGGAGGCCTCATTTTAAGGATGAAGAGCTGTTGGAACGAGTACAGAGAAGGGCAATAAGATTAGTGAATGAAACAAAGGGTTGCTCTTATGAAAAAAGACTTAAGTTTTGCAGACTACAGTGTTTGAAGACTAGGCACCTGAGAGGTGATCTGATTGAGGTGTATAAAGCCTTGAATGGGTTGAGCATGCTCAATGCTGATGGGATTCTTCCTCTTGCTCAGAATAATCACCTAAGAGGGCATAAATTCAAATTGAGGAAAGACAGTTGTAGGATAGATGTGCAGAAGTTTGCTTTTAGTCAGTGGGTAGTTGATTGGTGGAACAGACTTCCATCTTTTGTTGTGGAAGTTGATAACCTAAATAAATTTAAGGCTGGGCTGGACAGGTATTTGGAACGAAGGGAGGGGTGAAATGGGAGCGGGTTTTTTTTTTTTTTTTTGGCTGATGCTACATAAGCTTGCTTTCTTGCATCATATGCCTTTACTAATGCTAATAATTCACCCTATAGATCAAATATATTAAACTGGTGGCTCTCTGACATAGATGCATTCAAAGAAATTTAAAATGGGGCCCATCAAGCTTACAGCAGCCCAATTCAACCCCAGGGCTAACTCTTGTACATCAGGCAAAACAGCAGCAATCTTCAAGGCAGAATGCACTGGCCCCACAGTAGCTAGTTATTGTCGGTGACTCTATTGTCAAGGAAACAGGAAATATCTTGTGCAAAAAGGATAGGTGGAATAAGACCAGGCTAGGTCTGCCAGGGGCAAAAGTTTATGGTGTTGTAGAATTAAAAGTAGGAGATCTGTGGAATTACTTAACAAGTACAGGTCAATGTTGAAAAAAAGTCGTGAGTTATGGTTAAATTTGAAAGTGTTTGCAATTCTGACCAGACATGATAGGAGGGAGTATATAATAAATGCCTTGTCAATCGATTTGGCCATAGAGAGGTTGTGCAAGGCTCTTGGAGTAGAGGTTTTCTCTGCATGGTATCTAATGGTTAAGAGGAAAGACTGCTTCTACATGGATGGGACAGACTTAAATAGAACGGGTGCAAGAATATTTGTTGATGCTATCAAGACAGCATTAGGTGGGTTGGAAAACTGCTAGCTTGGAGGAGGGGATTCACAGACTAATACATTAACAGTAGCCACAGGCAGAGGTGAAAGTGATTCTTGCAGTGCTTCTACTGGAATGAGCAGCAGCCTGGAAAGCAAGGTGCTGGGGATTTAAAGAAATGCTGGGAGTCATCATGGAACAAGTAAACACATAGGCTGTGTTAGGGTAACTAAGAGTAAGAATAGGTGCAAGTATACTAGCATGTACAATAATGCTAGGAGTACAGTACATAAATTTGATTAATTTAAAGTTCTAGTCAAGACATCAAAGGTGGCTAACGTTGGAATATCAGAGATGAGGTGTCACACAGATATAAGGAATGCAGAATTGGAATTGGGGAAGTACAATGTGAACAGAAAGGACACAAAGAATAGGAAGGAGGAGTTATGCTGTTAGTTAAGAAACAAAATCTAAGGCAGTGCATCCTATTGATGTGTGTTGAGTCAGTTTGGTGTGACTTAAGCACTGGAAAAGTCAAAAATGGGAGTAGGGGTGTGTTCTAGGTCTAATGACTCTGATGAGTACAATGAACAACTGTACAGAGAAATGGATTAGGCCAGTTGCTGTTGTTATTTGGTTTTTAGGAGCATTAGCAACTAAGTCCATATTGCTCCAGGATATGAGTGGTCATTCCCGGACCTTTCCGCATCCTCCGTATTTGGTGGTCACAGGCTCGAACCCTGGTCTAATCAAGAAGCGTGTGCTATGCACTGCCACTCCTGCCCGCTTGGCTACAGAGGCACCAAGTAGGCCAGTAAATCAGAATGTCTTATAATAAGGAATTTTAACTTCCCAGATATTGACTGGAACTTGTGTGTTTGCCACCAGCACATTTGTGGATTTATTAGCTGTTTTCTACAGTAGCATGTTCAAGAGTCAAAGAGAGGGAGTAATACTCTTGATTTGATTATCAGCAGTAATTATTCATGCATTAAGCATCAGTAAATTCTAAATGGGAAGCATTCAGGGAATTAATCTTGTAAGCTACTATGCTTTTCATACCAACTAAGAAATACTGTTCAGGGTTTAGGCCTAAATCGATGTCAGATGACCTAATGAGACTGTTGGTAGAGAAGGAAAATGCATGGGATGCATATAAATTATGAGGTGACACAGAAGCCTATGGTAGATATAAGCTAGTCTGTAATAAAGTCACAAAGGAGGTTAGGTAAGCAAAGGCAGATTATGAGGGGTCTTTAGCAAAGGATACAAAGATAAACAGCAAAGACTTCTTTACTTATGTAAACTCTAGAAGGAAGGGGATGAATCAGATTGGTCCACTTGATATCGACGGTTTGACTGTTGATGATCCTGCTCAGATAGCTGATAATCTGAATCAGTATTTTGCATCTACATTCACACATGAGGAGTTATTAAGGGAGGAAAATGCCAGAAGTGTGTCAAACTGTAAGAGGGTGCTTAATAATTTTGTAATAACTGAGAGCAAAGTGGAGGAGAAATTGTTGAAATTAAACATAAGAAAGGCATCTGAGATTATTATTATTAGCTATATGGTGCATGGAAGCCTGAGACTTATGCTGCACCAGTCAAAAAAAAAAAATTCCCAAGTTACCCTGAGAGAGAGAGAGAGAGAGAGAAAGAAATCACCAAGAAAAAAAAAAAGAATGATGATATCCAGCTCAGGACCCTGAGTGTGCCAAGCCCATACTCACCATATGTGAGCCCCTGGGGATAAAGCATCTGTTCATGGGCACTGCGTACCAATGCTTCGGAATTAGCATTTCACGCTGTAAACAAAAATCACACTTTTCTTTTTAATGAAGCTAAAATACTTAATATCCAGCACAATTATATAAAATTATTAGTTGAAACTTTGGAGATGAAAATCCACAGTAATTCTATTAACATCCACCGACCTTTTTCTTATTTCCATTTTGTGGTCGTTCGAATGCATGTGTATTAACAATTAATCTCCCATTAATATTATAACACATACATTCATCAGTTTTATTCCAACCTGTGAGTATGACAAACGTCAAAAGTTTTGGTCTACTTCAGGGAGGAAATTTAGTAGATTATATTTTTATTATCGCAATTTTATCATATTTTAACGTATATTTTTAATGCCACGTTTCTGACATAATATGTTCCATCACTAGAAGTTGTATGGGGTTTGCTATTTCTGGGGTTGGGTTGGGAGTCTTCGGCTGCGATCCTGGGATATTGAATCATTCATGGGCTAATGGTGAGGAACACATTTTGGGTTTTAAATTATCTTCCGCTAAATATTATAGGAGAGTATGATAAAAAGAATTCCTATGAGACAGAATAAAAGTAAATTTCTTTGTATATTCTTAAATAAGTATCTGACATAACAAAATTTCAAGAAAAATTCTCTAATTATCATGCAAACATGAAAAATGCAGGATCAGGTATCAAATGGTGCTACGTACAACAGCAAGTTTGCATTTTTTTTCCGAGCTGCAGGACAATATATTCAATTAAAAAAAAGATTTTAAATTTTATTTATTTATTATTATTTATTATTTTTTTTTTATTTTGTTTTGTTTTTACTGCAACAACTGTTGTGTATGGAAAAATCTGCTGGTTTGCACAAAGATTACTCTCTCAAAAGGGTCCTATATATTGCATGTTTTTTAGCTATTAGAAGAAGCCCTCCCCCACCCAAGCCACGAATTGCTAAGCAAATCCTATCTATAGAATCGGAAAACATTCTCTGTTCCCACAGCTCGGCCTATTAGTAAAATTAATTACATTCCGGACAAGAAAAAAATTGCTATTCTTCAACTTTGCTAAACAATGGTAAAATATCTAGATTAATAACTTCTGCACATTACGATAGCTTCCGAGATGTGCAAAATGTTGGTAGCTCATTTCATTTTGCTGTTTTTGTAGCGATGAGTGTTTTTGATGTGAAAACATCTTTGGACGCACCTGCTAACTTTTTTGGACTGAAATAAAACTGATTGGTAATGAAAATGTGAGACAAATGCTTACGTCACTCCTAACTAGTCTCTGACATTGAACTGGCTTATCTTCTTCCGCTATGCCTCACTTCTACATTACATTAACAATAATAATAAGACAGAGTGGTAATCAATGGTCACTGCTCTTTGTAGACTAATGTTATTAGTGAACTCCCCCAGTGTTCAGTGTTGGGTCAATTGTTGTTTTCTATATTTATCAATGATATTGATGAATGTATATCTGACTTAATATCCAAGTTTGCAGACAATACAAAGGCTGGCAGGGTTGTTAACATCAGTATGCTACTGCAACAGTTTGAAGTTTAACATTGACAAATACAAAGTACTGCACCTGAGTGGCAGTAACAGTTTGTCCATTTCGTTGGGATTCAGGATAGTGGAGAAAGAAAAAGAACTGGGGGTAATTGTGCAATCAGATATGAAGTTTTCAGAGCAGTGTGGAAAGGCTGCCAGAGCAGATCACGGGTCTTGTCAATGATATACAGGAATTTTCTAAAGGGATAAGGAGATTATTATCCCATTTGCATACGACAATGGTCAGGCCACACCTTGAGTACTGTGTACAGGTCTGAAGGCCTCATTTTAGGATGCAGAGTTGCTGGAATGACTACAGAGAAGGGTAGTCATTCCAGGAAAGGCTTAAATTCTCCAAACTGCAGCAGCTGGAGACTAGGCACGTGCAAGGTGATCTGATTGAGGTGTATAAGGCCTTGAATGGTTTGAGCAAGCTCAATACTGAGTGAATTCTTCCTGTTGCTCAGATTACACACCTGAGGGAGCATAAATTCAAATTGAGGATAGACAGTTATAGATGTGCAGAAATTTGCCTATAGCCAGCATGTCGTTGATTGCTGGAACAAACTTCTATCTGTTGTTGTTGTGGAAGTTGATAGCTTAAATAAATTCAAGGAAGAATTTATTTAAAAGTTTTGGAGCAAATAGAAAGGATTTTGTTTTTGGCTGATGCTGTACAAGCTTGCTTTCTTGCATCATATACCATTATTAATTCTAAAGTCTTAAATAACATTTCACTCTCCCTTACTTTCCCTCAGCAGTTGTGCAAAATATCCCAATGTGATCTGAGTAAAATCATTCACATGCTTATGGAAACAGAATGAAGCAGCGATTTTCTATTGTCTTCTACATTCTGTTTGTTGAACAAATGCTATACCTGTGAACCAAACTGAATAACTTAAATCTCAGTGAAATATCCTTCAAAAATTCCCAAATAAATCTTAAATTCAGAACTTTCCAAATGGTAACAAAAACTGATACTGACAGAGTGGGCATATGCAACTTAGAGTTGCCACGTTTTCAATATCTATAAAAATCTACCAATATAAAACTAGAGAGACATGTATATTTTCTTGGGGAAGTAGTGGAAGCCATCTTAATTCCTTTTTTAAATACCTACACATTTATTTATTTTGCAACTATTTATTTGTTAAATGTTATTTATTGAAAAAAAAAAAAAAAAAAGGTTAGTCCAGGAACTTTTTGTAATAACTACTGCTTGAGCTGTCTGTCACATTTCCAATGAAAGTCACAATGAATATTTCCATGTTGGAAGCCCCTTCGTGAAACATGAACCTAATATTTTAGTAACAGTGAAAACCTGCACCTTCCTGACATACTTAGAAATGTGAGCAACGTCAATGACATGTTTCAAAATACTTGCCACTTTGTTTCAATACTTTGCAGCACTGCTACGAACAGTACAGAAGGGGTTTTTTTTTTTTTTTTTTTTTTAACCCCAAACCTGAGAGCTATTAGAACCTATAGTACTTCTTAGTACTATGCATGAGTTAAAGGTCAAGAAGATGAAAGAAGGTATTTGTTGACATTAGACTTTAATTCTGTAGATTGCAATTTTCAGGAAATACGTATGAAGGAAAGTTGTCCCAGAAAATGGAAGATAATAAATAATGTAGCACATGTTCCGACTGCTTTGAGAGAGAGAGAGAGGGGAGAGAAGCCAATTCAAAACAGTGCCCATGGAAATATCTATAGAAAAGGCATGCAGCATATCCTTCAAATATGCTGAAACATAATATCCATGAGACAGTGAGCGGAGAGACACTGTTCAAAATTAGTCATTAATTAACACCTAACTGCCCTCTTTTGAATGGAATCTAGAAGCCTGAGTGAGGTTTTGGTGGTGCCACCCCAGATGTGGAAAGAATATTCCATGGTAGGGTGGATTTGCAATTTGTACAGAGTGAATAACTGTTTGGAAGAAAAGTAATGCCCGAAAGCAAAAACCCAGTTTCTTAGATGCAGAGGAGCAATATTTGTAATGTGCTTATGCCAAGAGCAATGTATGATCTTATCTGGAAATCAGTGTCTTAGAAAATAAGCACAGAAGCAGAATTCTTTTTTGTAAGATATAAGACAGGACTAAATTTTAGAAGGAATGAAATCAACTAAGTTATCTTTTTTCCCACTGGAGATCAGCATTTAAGGAATTGGTAATGGATTTGTGAGAAGTTGAAGCTGTTTGCACAGGGCAAGGTTTCTCAAACTGGAAGGTGGAATGTAATGTACTATCACTAGAAAAACTATGGATAGATTCCGGTCAATGGAAGGTGTCATTAACATACAAGAGGAAAAAAGTAGGAGAAAGAATTGAATCTTGGGAAACACCAGCATTAGTGGAGAAGTTAGAAGACAGACAGTCATCTACCATTGCCTACAATGAGCAGTCAGAGAGAAAACTGGAAACCCAATTACAGAAAACAGTTGGCAAACCATAAGATGAAAATTTATTTTGAAAATGCCAAACATGATCAAAAGCCTTTGAAAGGTCAAAGGCAACTGCTTGAGTTTCAGACCAAACTTATCCATTGAATTTGTCCATAGATGAGTAAAATAAGCCAGAATATCACCAGTGGATCAACACTGACGAAATCCATACTGGTAATTGTTGATCAGGTGGATGGTTTCTAGACAGTTTATTGATTTCTCAATTACTTTAGGAATTTTCATATTTAAAAAAAAAACACTTCAATATAGATTATTTGTATTTTCATAACGAGAGTAAAAAAAAAAATTGAGCAAACTCATGTGAAAATAAGGTTAACTGAATAATTAGTGTTCAAGTACTCACTTCGAGTTCGAGACAACAAAAAAATATATAAACCCACAATGGGGAGCGGGACGGGGTAGAATTCATTGTTGTCATTCTGAAAAAGCCTTTCGAAATGTTTCTGGAAAAATTCCAAACCACTAGCTGCTTCATCAGAAAAGCACTAAACTGCCTTGCCATCCAACGGTTGCTGAGACAGTTTCAAAAATATAGTTCAGCATAATAATTACATTAAGGAAGCCAGAAACGATTGTCTTGCTCCCGAAAATCCAAAAAGCTACACATTTTTATGAAACAACGAAATTTTATGTAATTTTACAACAAATATATAAAACAAAGAGTGATATATCCACTATTGTTTCTCTTTTTTTTTTTTTTTATGAATAAAGCACGATTGACAATTCCAAAAATAAGTTCTCTCGCGGTAAAGAGATGTACCCAACTTAAACAGCTGGCATATCTCTGGCTTCGTAACGACGAAGAATATTCATGTCATAATGACATGAATACTTAGATAATAAACTTCACTAAACACCACAAAAAATATCCCTTACCCATCTAACGATGACAAGTCATACTTGTATTCGCCTATTTGAAACACACAGTTATTGGAATTTATCCTAAGATCAGCTGCATGACAACGTATATAACAATACACTAGAAGTAAAATTATTCGTAACATCCATTTATAACAGGTAATCAACGTAAAGTTTTTCATTTTATTTTATATAGACTATATATTAATTTAAAATATATTAAAAACGTATACAATTTAGCAGAACTTCGAATAAATCCCGTCCCAAACAACTTCAACCATTGCAACACTCAAGCCCCCACAACAAAACGTGTACTTTGGGTACGGCAAAAGTCAGAATCACGTGCAGCACGTGACTATTGCCTGTACTTTGATTCTTTACCAGTAAAGTAACGAAAATCCCTTTTTGAATTTTATTGACACTGTTTTTTTTTGTTGTCAGATTAAATTATTGATTCGATATTTAAATAAAATATTTAAATAAATATTAATCAACATTAAAATCTAAATTATAACTTTTAAATTGGATTATTTATTTATATTGGATTATTTATATTATACAGAAACTATAACATGCACAGGTATATTGAACTAAAGATATTTGCAGATGTAAACACTGTTAAATTAAGTGCAATAAATAAAAGCAGATTTTTCGGAATGATTTATTTCCCACAAGAGATAGATGCACGATTCAAAATGACATGAATTTTCGATTTTTCATTGATATATCTTTGCTACCAGAGCGTACTAAGATGCTTCTCAGATTTTGCGACTACATATACTTCTATTCAGGGAAAATAATGGAGTCGCTGGTTAAATAGGCACAATTTGATTAGATACTATGATGTGGTTACAAGGAAACTGGATGCAGAAAATTTCAATATCATATACTTGGATTTTAGGAAAGCTTTTGATACTGTCTCGCATGGAATGCTACTATACAAGTTGGAGCAGTATGGCATTAAGGGCAAGTTGCTGCAATGGATAAAAGGATGGTTGAGTGGGAGAAGACAAAGAGTGGTAATCAATGGTCACTGCCCTTCATGGACTAATGTTATTAGTGGAGTTCCCCAGGGGTTCGTGTTGGGCCTATTGGTGTTTTGCATATTTATCAATGATATTGATGAAGGTATATCAGGTTTAATTTCCAAGTCTGTATACGATACGAAGGTTGGTAGGATTGTTAATGACAGTAAGGTATGTAGCTACAACAGGATCTAGAAAAGTTGAGCAGATGGGCTGAGAGGTTGCAACTGAAGTTTAACATCGACAAATGCAAAGTACTCCATATGGGTTTCTTGGTGATTCCCTTCAACCTCTCTCTCTCTCTCTCTCTCTCTCTCTCTCTCTCTCTCTCTCTCTCTCTCTCCAGAGAGAGAGAGAGAGAGAGAGAGAGAGAGAGAGAGAGAAAATTTTTTTTTTTTTTCTGGCTGATGCTGCATAAGCTTGCTTTCTTGCATCAAATGCCTCTACTAATGTTAATGCTAATGCTAATGCTCTCTATCTCCCAGGATAGCTCGGGAATTTTTTTTTTTTTTTTTGGCTGGTGCAGCATAAGACTCATGCTTCCTTGCACTATGTACCTAATGATAATAATAATAACCCCAGAGTCACATACCAACCATGCAGTACTACACTCAGGGTAGTGGAGAATGAAAAAGACCTGGGGGTAATTGAGCATCAGATGTGAAGTTTCTGAGCAGTGCAGACAGGCTGCCAGAGCAGCTCATTGGGATTTTGTCAATGATATATAGGAATTTTGCTAGCAGGGATAAGGAGGTGATTATCCCTTTGTGCAAGCAGTGGTCAGGCTACACCTTGAATACTGGAATACAGTAAAATTATTTAATGAGGCCATAAAATTATTTAATTAAATAAATGAGGCCTCCAGGTCTGGAGGCCTCATTTCAGAAACGATGTTGAACTACTAGAACGAGTACAGAGAAAGGCAACGAGATTAGTCGGTGGAACAAAGGGATGCTGTTACCAACATAGGCTTAAGTTCTGAAAATTGCAGCGTCTGGAGACTAGGCACCTGCGAAGTGATCTGATTGAGGTGTATAATGCCTTGGATGGTTTCAGCAAGCTCAATGCTGATAAGATTCTTCCTCTTGCTCAGATTCCACACCTGAGGCAGCATACATTCAAATTGAGGAAAGACAGTTGTAGATTTTTGACTTTAGCCAGCGGATGAGTGATTGCTGGAACAACTTCCATCTGTCATTGTGGAAGTTGACAGCTTAAATAAATTCAAAGGTTAACTAGACATTTGGAGTGAATGGATGGGTGAAAGGAAAGGATTTTTTTTTTTTTGGCTGATGCTATATAAATTTGCTTCGTATGCTTCTCCCTAATTATTATTATTATTGCTCTTATATTATTTCTCCCTGATTGGGGCTTCCACCTCGTGCCGGGTATTGCTACCAAGTACACAGGGGTGGCTGGTGTTATGTCTGATGTTACTGTTGGTCGAAGAACTCTCTGACTATCCTATAGCTGTTCAGGATTGCGACTTTGGAGTTCCTTTAGGTGTTCGCTGGGAGACCTTGGCTGCTAGGCTGCTATGTAGAGTCTTTGGCACCATACTGGTGGTTGACACGATGATTGGGATGGTCGATGCTTCTTGCATATGCCACATCTCTTTGACCTCATGTCTCAGGTTTGAGTACGTCCTAATTATTTCCTCATGGGTTTTCTGGACATTGTTAGTGTTGGGCACCACTATGTCAATCAGGTAGGTAATCTTTTCCATCTTGTCCACAAGGGTTATGTCTGGTCTGTTGCGCAGGGTGGTCTTGTAGTACGGTATACTTTCTTCGAGCAACTGGTATTTCCTTGCTAGCTTCTGATGTATTATCCTGGCTACTTGGTCGTGTCTATGAGTGTACTCAGTCTGGGTGATCACCTTGCATCTTGCGATGATGTGTTGGATCGTTTCTGAGGCCAGGTAGCATCGTCGACATGTATCATCTAACACTCCGGACTCCCTGGCGATGTATTTTCTATAGTTCCTGGTGTTGATTACTTGGTCTTCGATGACGAGTATGGATCCTTCAGTCTTGGGGAAGAGCGTCCCGCTCGTGATCCATGCATTGGAAGCAATTTTATCTATGTGATCCTGATGGAGATCATTATAGTGTCTGATATGGAGTGTCTTCTCTGCCCATCTTTCTAGCTTCGTTTGTACTTCCTGGTTGGGGGGACTCCTCGATTAGGTTGAGTGGCTATACCGCTTGTTTATCTTCCTTATGGCCTGGTGGAGTGCTGCTGTGTGTTTCTGGAAGTAATCCTTCAGGTTAACTATCGCTGTCTTCTGTTGTTCAATCAGGTCTATCAGGCTCCTTCCTTCTTCTTCTTCTTCTTCCCGGGCAATTGTCAGTCTCTCCACGGCAAATTTTGGGTGGTGTTGGTGGCTCTTGGTCATCATTATCCTTCTCATGATATCCTCCAGCTCGGTGTTAGTTCAATTTACGACTCCGAAGAAGTACGTTAGCCATGGGACTACATAGATGTTAGAGCTTTAACTATGTTCATTCTGTTAAGCTTTGCTTTCAGCAGGCCTCTGAGTCTCCGATGGCATTTTTCAGTCAGGCAGGCCTTAATTTCTTTGTGCTGTAACTGCTGAGCCTGCATCATCCCCAAGTATTTGTAGGCCTCTCCCTCTGCCATAGCTTCGATCTCTTTTCCACACTGAAAATGGTAGTTTCGGTTGTCTACTTTTCCCTGATGCAATCCGTGAGTCTTGCATTTGTCTAGACCAAATTCTATCCTAATATCATTGCTGAATTCTTCGGTGATCCGGAGTAGTTGCTGAAGGTGCTTCTCGGTTCCCGCGTTTCGGCTCCCTAACCCACCTAATGTACATGTCATCCATGTACATTAGGTGGGTTAGGGAGTACACATTAGCATTATCATTAGTAGAGGCATTTGATGCAAGAAAGCAAGCTTATGCAGCATCAGCCAAAAAAAAACCACTTCCACTTCACCCCTCTGTTCGTTCAAAATACCTCTCCAGCTGAGCCTTAAACTTATTTAGGCTATCAACTTCCACGACAAGGGATGGAAGTCTGTTCCACCAACCAACCACCCGCTGGCTAAAGGCAAATTTCTGCACGTCTATCCTACATCTGTCTTTCCTCAATTTGAATTTATGCCCTCTCAGGTGATTATTCTGAGAGAGAGGAAGAATCCCATCAGCATTGAGCATGCTCATACCATTCAAAGCTTTATACACCTCTATCAGATCACCTCGCTGGTGCCTAGTCCCCAGACACTGTATTTTGCAAAACTTAAGCCTTTCTTCGTAAGAGCACCCCTTTGTTCCATTCACTAATCTTGTTGCCCTTCTCGTTCCAGCAGCTCTACATCCTTCTTGAAATGAGGCCTCCAGACCTGTATACAGTACTCTAGGTGTGGCCTGACCATTGCCTTATACAAGGGAATAATCACCTCCTTATACAATACACCATGAGCTACTCTTGCAGCCCGTCTGCACTGCTCAGAGAACTTCATATCTTCCTGCACAACCACCCCCAGGTCCCTTTCATTCTCTACCACTGTCAGTGTAGTACCACAGAGTTGATACGTTGCTCTGGGGTTGCTGTTTTCCATGTGTAGTACTTTACATTTGTCAATGTTAAACTTCATTTTCCACCCCTCAGCCCATCTGCTCAACCTTTCCAGATCCTGTTGCAGCAGCATAGTGTCAGTAGTGTCCTTGACAACCCTGCCTACCTTTGTATCGTCTGCAAACTTCGACATTAAGCTTGATATACCAGCATCAATATCATTTATGAATACAGAAAACAACAATGGACCCAACACTGAGCCCTGAGGGACTCCACTAATAATATTAGTCCACGACGAGCAGTGTCCATTGATTACCACTCTCTGTCTTCTCCCCCCTCAGCCACCCCTTTATCCACAGCAGCAATTTGCCTCCAGTGTCACACTGCTCCAATTTGTGCAGCAGTCTTCCATGTGCAACAGTATCAAAAGCCTTTCTAAGATCCAAGTATATAATATCAACGTTATTCCCTGCATCCAGTTCCTTTGTGACTGCATCATAGTATCCAATCAAACTGGTCACGTTCTTCCTTCCTTCCTTCTTTGAGGTTATATCCGTACTTGATACTGTTGAGTATGGCAGATAGCGGATTAAGTGCTAGATAGAACTACAATGGGCTCAGGACATCTCTCTGAAAGATCCCTCTCCTGATGGGGATTAGCCTTGTTGTGATGTTTTCGACCTTAATGGTGGTACTCCATTTCGCCATCGTTTCTCCTAGGAAGTTTGTCACTATCGGATTGACTTTGTAGATGTTCAGCGCCTCTATTAGCCAGCTATGAGGCACGGAGTTGAAGGCCTTGCATTCCAGTGTTGGCATTCGAGGTGAGCAGTCGCGCTTCGTCAGAGCTCCTCGGTTAAGTGGATTGTTGATTAATGCTTTTAAATATTTGATTTATTTAGATATTGTTGGATTATTTTGTTATAGGTTTTCCTGTAACAGTTTGATTTTAATAACATTATAGATATAATTTTTTAAAGTTAATTTTCATTGATATTTAGCTAATTTTATAATGGTAATTACGAGATCTGCCTTAAACACGTCACAGGGTATCGTGACTCACACGGAAATAGCCGATGGCTATTTACGGGTGAGTCACGATTTAATCCATTGCGGAACCTGTGGAATATTTTCCAAGGCCGACCTGGTGACTAATCATAGCTCACCTGGGGATTCTTTTCTTTGTGATCGATGTAAGGAGTGCACCGATCTTAAATTACAATTTGGTGCACTGATGGAACAATTTGAGTCCCTGAAAAAACGGGTGCTTGCCCTCGAGAATAATGCATCTGGGAGCTCGTCATGGACTCAAGACTCCAGCAATCTACCAAGTGATGCACACCTGATTCGGGTCTCAAAACAGAAAAACCAAGTGCAAACTACTCTGGTTAAAAAGGACATTGTTTTATTAGGAGACTCCATTGTCAGGGAAACGGGGAATATTTTTTGTAATAAGGACAGGTGGAGTAGAACCAGGGTATGTCTGCCGGGAGCAACTATTAATGATGTTACCAACAGATTGTCAGATTTTATGGGGGGGGGGGGGTAAAGAAATATTATTATTCATGTGGGGACTAATGATATTAAACCTACGCAATCTGACGATTTGTTGAAAACATACAGGACCATGCTGGGGAAATGCCGCGACCTAGGCCATAATGTCTATGTGTCTGCAATTCTACCCAGACACGATAGGAGGGATTATATGTTAAGCCTTGTGGATTAACTCAAGACTTTAAGGACTCTGCAAGGCTTTTGGGGGGGAAATTTCTATCAGCTTGGCTTACACTTGTAGGTAGAAGGAATTTGTTTTGTAGAGACGGGATACACTTAAACAAAGGTGGTGCAAAAGTTTTTGCCAGTATTATTGAGGATACCTTAAAGGTTCAGGGAAACTCCTAGTTAGGGGGGATGTGGGTAATACTGACGCGCGTTTATCGGATAATATTGGTGAAAGTAACTCTTGTACATACCTCAAGAGTTCTTATCTGTTACCCCAACTGGACATATTAACTAGATGTTCTGGGGACAGAAACGTTTCAAGTGAGCGCATAGTTAATGCCAGGAAAGAGAGCCTAAAAATCTTCAAGGGTTCTGTTAGGGTTGTTAAATATACAAGACCAGTAAGTTTTAATTGTTTATACAGTAATGTTAGAAGTGTCGTCAATAAAATGAGCGAATTCGAACTACTGGTTAAAACAAGTAACGCGGACATAATAGGGCTTATGGAGACGTGGTGCCACGTGGAAATTGTGGATGATGAGTTTCAGTACGGCTTGTATAATGTATTTAGGAAGGAGAGGGTAGATAGAAGGGGTGATGGGGTAATGCTTCTTATCAGAAGCAGCCTGAGTGCGACGATAGCTTTCCCGAATTCAGACGTTTCACATGCTAGTATAGAATCTGTGTGCTGTGAGATAGTTGGAAACAAAAGTATAATGCGAGTAGGAGTAATCTACAGACCAGGTGATTGTGGAATGGGCAAGTAAGCGTCAATGTCTTATTATGGGTGATTTCAATTTGCCTCTAATTGATTGGAGTAAATGAGAAGGAAACTCGACATGGGGAACAAAATTTTTAAATCAACTAGATGACTGTTATTTGTATCAGCATGTCAGAGAAAGTACTAGAGAAAAGAATTTCCTAGACCTCATCATCACCCATGAATCAGATGACATAACAGGGCTGACAGTAGAGGAACCAGTAGCAGGAAGTGATCACGGAGTTCTACGGTGAATGACGATGATGACAGAGGGAGCAGCAGTAAAAGGCAAGGGAATGGGAATTTCAGAAAAGGAAATTACGATGCCTTAAGGTACTACATGGACTCTATTAACTGGATAGATATCGCGCAGAGAATGAATACATTTGAACTGTGGTATGCTTTTAAAACATTAATCACAGATGCCTTGAATGCGTATATACCATTAAAAAAATACTCCAAGAGGAGGGTTCCAAGTTGGATAAATAGAGAAGTTGTCACATTACTTGAACAGAAAAAGGTGACATGGAAAAGTTACAGAGCAATAAAAAGTACTGAAGCCTATAAAAGCTACAAGATGATCTGTAATAGAGCCACAGAAAAGGTTCGACAAGCAAAGGCAGTTTATGAGAAATCACTAGCAAACAGAGCAAAGGGGGGGGGGGTAAGGAATTCTTCGCATATATAAATTCAAAGAAGAGCAGGACAAACCAGATCGGACCTTTACGTAAGGGAAAGGGGATAGTATTAAATACACCAGCTGCCGTTGCAGATCAACTCAACAGTCATTTTGCATCAATATTTACAAATGAAAAACCTTTTGTGGCAATGGGAAATTGTGGGAGCGAAGTTGAAAAATATGTAATTAATGATATTGAAATTTCGCAAGATTATTTAATGAAAAAACGTTCGAGCCTACAGGCCAGTAAGACTCCTGGAGTTGGTGGAATATACATTATAATCTTAAGTGAGGCGGCAAGTGAGTGCATTGAGACTAATTATGCGAGCATCACTAGACTCTGGGGAGATTCCCTTGGATTGGAAAAGTGCAAATGTATCTCCCATACATAAGGGTGGCTCTAAAAGTGAAGTTGGAAATTATCGACCTGCCAGTCTGACTTCAGTAGTAGGGAAAATCATGGAGGCAATGATCAAGGGTGGAATTCAGGATCATTTGGATAGAATTGAAATTCTCAAGGATACTCAGCATGGTTTCGTAAAGGGAAAATCATTTTTAACAAATCTGGTTCGCAATTTTGAAAGGGTCACTCACGAGTTGGATTTAGGGAATAATTTCGACATTGTTTATTTTGATTTCAGCAAAGCATTTGACTCAGTCCCACATGAGCAGTTGCTTTATAAGCTCGAACAGGTTGGAATCACTGGGAAAATCCTTAGATGGACAGCAGGATGGCTTCAGGGCAGCAACCAGAGGCTTGTAATAAATGGCTATTCCTCAGATTGGGTTGATGTAAGAAGTGGGGTTCCCCAAGGATCAGTATTAGGACCACTGTTGTTTTTAATTTTCATAAACGACATCGATGAAGGGATAGAGGGCGTGATGTCTAAATTTACAGATGATGTTAAAATTGGTAGAGTGGTTAATGATCACTGTCAAGCTGAGCTTCTTCAGAGAGACCTAGATAGACTTCAGGAATGGTCAGAAAAATGGCAGCTATGCTTTAATCCAACAAAGTGTAAGGTATTACACCTGGGAAACAGCAATCCCAAAATAACTTATTCACTTGGTGGAGTTCAACTAAACCCAGTACTGGAGGAAAGGGACTTGGGTGTTACGATACGGTCAGACACGAAATTCTCTGAGCATTGTAAACAGGTTGCAAGGAAGGCTCGTGGTGTCCTATCGATGATCTATCGAACTTTTGCAAGTAGAGATAGGGATGTGATAGTCCCATTATACAAGGCTTTTGTTAGCCCACACTTGGAATACTGTGTTCATGTATGGAGACCGCACCTAAAGAAAGACATCGAGCTTCTTGAAAGGGTGCAAAGACGAGTAACTCGCCTGATGAGATCGGAAAAAGGGTGTCCATATGAAGAAAGGCTTCGAATATGTGGGTTGCAGAGTTTGGGAACTAGACACCTTAGAGGAGATTTGATTGAGGTGTTTAAGGCTGTGAGAGGCATCAGTAAAATGAATGACGACGGAATTTAAGGTTATAAATGATGCTAGAACTAGGGGACATAAATTCATGTTACGGGGGGGAAATGTTTAGATTGGACTGCAGGAAGTTTTATTTTAGCCAACGAGTTATAAATTACTGGAATAAGTTGCCTATATGGGTGGTAGAGGCTGATAGTTTGGGGAAATTCAAAGGTCATCTGGACAGTACCTTCGAATTAGGGAAGCGCATAGGATGATAGGCTTAATTTCCTTTTCTTTTACTAATTATTATTATTTATTTTATTATTTTTTTTTTTTATCATTGTTTTTTTCTGCTTTTTTTTTTTTTTTTTGGCCGGTGCAGCATAAGCCATTGGCTTTCTTGCACCATGTGGTCATTACTAATACTAATCGATATAGGCTGTGTGCATGTTGTGGCGCTTCTTGTAGGCCTGCTCCATAACCGCAGCATCTATGGTTAATTGCTCCTTTCATCCATTCTGCTGTTCGGCCATTATTTTCTGGCTCTCCAAGTGGTCTGATTTCTTCCTGGTTACGCAGGTGGTCAGGATCTTGTACATTGTTGTGAGGTAGGTGATTGGCCTATATTTCGATGGGTTTCTTGTATCTTCGTCTTTAGGCTTCAAATGTGATTCCTTGAGTGAGAAACTTCGAGCTTGTCTCTAGGTGCCTTATCATTCGGGTGAACTGCTCTGCCAGATGTTTGTGTGCGCAAGTGAGTTTCTTGTATCAGTAGTTATGGACGTTATCTATTCCTGGCGTTCGCCAGTTGAGAGAGTTCTTGATCGCCTGTTTTACTTCTTCTTCCCGGATCTCTCATTCCCTCATTTCTTGTATGTCGTTGGTTTTTTTTTTGCGTTCTATTTCTATCCAGTTGGCTCGTCTGTTAGGTCTTACTTCCCTGCTCCATATGTTTCCCCCAGAACTCCTGAATTGTCTTCTTCTCGGGTGGTCCGTTCCCTTCTTTCCCGTCTTCTCCAAGATTCCTGTAGAAGTCTCTTTGGTTCTCATCGAAAATTCGGTTGTTGATTTTCCTCTGGGAGCTCTCTTTGTATCAGTGTAGTCTCTTGCTGAGTGCGAGGAGGTTCTGCTTCAATGTGTCCAAGTACTCTCCTATTCTCTGATTTTTTATCTCATGTTTACCGTGGACGCTGTCTCTGTGCGGTAGCACAGTGGTATCGTCACCGTCCTCCCCACACCGTGTGGAACTTTAATGGGCTTTTTTCACAATGTGGCTGAGTTAGTCGGTCTCAGGCGTAGATATCAAGGTTTTTTTTCCCAAGAAACTGGGGTTTTTCGTCCAGACAAATCGACCATAGAACACACACAATTAACAGACATAAGACACAGCACGGCAGATGAATTTAATTATTTTGGTGGCCTAAATATAATAGTTGGTTTTGTCGATGCTGTCTCTCTTGAGGTTGCTGTTCACTTTTCCAATTAATTTCTTACTCCTATTGCCCTGTTGGTACTGGGTCAATTGGCCTATCTGGACTCTTAATTCTTCTATCTTCTGCTACTCGTCCTTCGTTTCTCTTCCATTAATCCTCGTGGCTGCTACCGCCGCACAATACACGGCTGTGTGGATGGCCTCGTGTTGCACCATAGCTTTCGAGGTAATGCAGTATTATGTGCCGATTCAGGTGGTCTGTGACTGTCCAAGATTCTATTCGGCCTCTACTTCGGTATCACATCAGTCTTTGTGGGGTCCATTCCTTCGAATTCTGTTAGGGCCTTCTTCCTTTCGTTCTCTATTCTGGATATCATGACTTGTTCTGTTTCTACCTCAGCTGCTGTGAGTTGTATTTCTTCTTGCTCTTCCTCCTCTGGTTTGGTGGTCATAAGTTCTTCCTCCTCTAGTTCCGTATTCCTTATCCTTTGTAGTTGATCGCTAGCGTCCTGCTTGATTTTTTCCAAGATGGCAGGAGCTATCAGGTTCTTCTTGACGATGGTCCTTGTCTGGTCCGCTATTCGCTGTTTGGTGACCTCAATATCCGGGAATCGTTCCAGCCACTTGGTATGTAGTCTCGCCCTGTAAGTTGTCATATCGGTCTCCAGCTTCGTTATTTCATAGTATTTTTTTTTTTTTTTTTTTTTTTTTTGATTTGGTAGTTGTTGGCACATCGGCTTCTGTGGCCATATTGCACCTCCCAAGGTTTTTTGCAGTACTTTGATCCAAGCCCGAGGCGGAATCGAACCCGCGACCTTTGGGTTGCCGGGCAGGTACTTTACCCACTCGGCTAGCCCGGTCGGCATTTCATAGTATGCTTGCATGATGTACGTATTCATTTCGCTGCTCCAATTCGTGTGTTGGCGTTTTCCTCCATTCTGGGTGGTCACTAGCGCAGTTGCACAGAAAGCACTTCCAGTTGGTGGGCTGGATGGTGTTTCCCTTCTCTTGTGCGCTGCCCCCGTATGTGCCACTCACTCTACTGTCTTCCTCAGGAGACAGTCTCAGATTTTTCGAACCTACCCCGCTGCCTAAGGCCTGAACGCGAGTGACTTAATCCTGCGCCACACTCGATGCAGGATAATTAATATTTCTCTGCGACATCATCCCTTATTGGAGGTGGATCTGTTTAGCTTCGGTCAACTAATTTTCCTTAGTGAAGTGTGTGGGTCTTGCATTTGTCTAGACCAAATTCCATTCTGATGTCCTTGCTGAATTCTTCGGTGATCCGGAGAAGTTGCTGGAGTTGCTTCTCGGTTGCCGCATAGAGCTTCACGTCATCCTTGTACATTGTACATCACGTGGGTGAGAATGTACAGGTTCTTTCTTCCTTCATTCAGATTATATCTATACTTGGTGCCGTTAAGCATGGTAGATAGCGGGTAGAGTGCTAGACAAAACCACAGTAGGCTCGGGGCATCTCCCTGAAAGATCCCTCTTCTAATGGTGATTGGCGTGGTTGTGATGTTCACGCCCTTAATGGTGGTACTCCATTTCGCCATTGTTGCACCTAGGAAGTTTGTCCCCATTGGATTGACCTTGTATATCTTCAGGGTCTGTATTAGCCAGCTATTAGGTACGGAGTTGAACGCCTTGCGATAATCGATGCAGGCCGTATATAGGTTGTGGTGCTTCTTCTTGGTTTGTTCCATAACTGCGGTATCTATGGTTAATTGCTCCTCCGCTTGCATTCTTTCTGCTCTTTGGCCATTATGTTCTGATTCTCTAAGTGGTCTGATATCTTCTTGGTTATGCAGCTGGTCAGGATCTTGTACATCGTTGGGAGTCAGGTGATTGGCCTGTATTTCGCCGGGTTTCTTATATCTTCGTCTGTAAGCTTCAGATATGTGACTCCTTCGGTAAGAAACTTCGGGATTGTCTCCGGGTGCCTTGTCATTCGAGTGAACTGCTCTGCTAGGTGCTTGTGTGTGCAGGTGAGCTTCTTGTGCCAGAAGTTATGGATGTTATCAATTCCTGGGGTTCGCCAACTGTGGGTGTTCCTGATCGACTGTTTTACTTCTTCTTCTCGAATCTCCCACTCTCTCATCTCCTGTATGTCCTTGGTTTTCTTCCATTCTACTTCTATCCAGGGTGCTCTGCTGTTATGTCTTACTTCATTGCTCCAGCTCTTCCGCCAGAACTCCTCGATCGTCTTCTTCTCGGGTGGTGCGTTTCCTGCTTTCTCATCTTCACCCAGTTTCCTGTAGGAGGGTGTTTGGTCCTCATCGAAGATTCGGTTATTTATTTTCCTCTGGGAGCTCTCTTTGTATCTGCGTAGTCTCTTGCTGAGTGCTAGGAGGTTCTGCTTCAGTGTGTCCAAGTATTCTCCTATTCTCTAATTTCTGGTCTCATGTTTGCTGTGGACGCTGACTCTCTTGAGGATGCTCTTCACCTTTCCAATCAATGTCTTACTTCTATTACCCTGTTGGTACTGGGTCAACTGACCTTCTTGACTCTTAATTATTGTGTCTTCTGCTGAAGTTTTCTTTCCCACGCTGGCGGTTCCTTCTGTTTTTGGTTCTTCTGCTGCTGGTCTCTCGTTTCTTTCCCAATAATCCTAGTAGCCGCTATAGCAGCACAGTATACGGCTGTATGGTTAGCCGCCACGTTGCACAATTGTTGTCAAGGTAATGTTGCATTATTTGCCGATTGAGTTGGTCTATTACTCTCCACAAGATTTTATTTGGCCTCTTCTTAGGTATCACGTGGGTTCTTGTGAGGTCCATTCCTTCGAATTCTGTTAGGGCCTTCTGCCACTCGTCTTCTATTCTGTATACCATGACTTCGTCTCTTTTCACTTCAGCTACTCTGGGTTGTATTTCTTCTTGCTGTTCGTACCCTTGTTCCATGGTATGATGTTCCTCCTCTGGTTTTATATTGACCATACTCTTTGTGCTTTGTAGTTGATAGCTGACATCCTGCTCGATTTTTTCCAAGATGGTAGAAGCTATTAGGTTCTTCGTGACGATGGTCTTTCTTTGGTCTGCTAATCGCTATTCGGTGACCTGAATATCTGGGTATGGTTCCAACCACTTGGTATGTAGTCGCGACCTGTGCATTGTCATCTCGGTCTCTAGTCTGGTTATTTCATAGTATGCTCGCATGATGTACGTATTCATTTCGATGCTCCACTTCATGCGTTGGCTTTTTCTTCCTTCTGGGTGGTCACTAGTGCAGTTGCGCAGGAAGCACTTCCAGTTGGTGGGGCTGAATAGTCTTGCCCTTCTCTTATTATTAGTCATATGGTACAAAGAAAGCCTGAGACTTATGCTACGCCAGCCAAAAAAAAATTTCCCGAGTTACCCAGAGTGAGATAGAGATGTAGAAATGAATCACCAAGAAAGAGAAGAATGATGGTATCCAGCTCAGGATCCTGGGTTTGCCAAGCCCTACTCACCAGTTGTGCGGCCCTGGGGATTAATGGTAATGCTCTGTCGAATAAGTTTTTTCATTGCATCAGTACGGTTTGATTCTGTTTGTATTCACATGGAGTGTCTATATACTGCATGTATAAAGCCATATAAAGGATACATCTACACTTAATATCCATTCAACGTGACCACTTAATTAAATTACAGACATGAACGGTACCGTATCTTTTTTTTCCTATACATAGGCTGGGCTCTACTTTATAAAATTCTGTATCAGTCCTGTGAAATAGTTTAAGTAATCTAAAAAGCAATTTTGTATGAAATTCAGGATGAAAACAGGCTTATTGTTGTGGTAGGGTTTTAAGCACATCAATGAATTAAACCGTATTACTCGATATATATATATTATGTCTGTAAATACATGTGTTCTGCGGTCGATTTGCTTTGCTGAACGAATGACAATTTCTGGGGATAAAAAACCACGTTAACGCACTTGAAACCGACTAGACTAATTCAATTACTTCGTAGGAAAAAAAGGTCCATAAAAATTCCTTGCGTCATTGGACAGGATTCAAAACCGAGCCTTTTCCTCCTCTGGTTCCATATTGACCGTATTCTTTGTAGTTGATCGCTGACATCCTGATTGATTTTTTCCAAGATGGTAGGAAGCACCTTCCTCACTACCATGCACTGTATAACCAGCGAGGATTGAAAGTTAGATTTATGTAAACAGCAGTCCTAACAAACTACAGAAAACCGGACAAGATAAATATTAAAGGTGAAGAAAAAAACAAAACTTCATTTCTTTGTAGTAACTGCATTGGTCCAGGGCACAGCAACAATTGCGTCAATATGTCCTGTTAAATCCGCCGTAGTGAAATTATCTCTCTTGATCACCTACTTCGAGTCTTATAACTCGAAGTAGGTGATGAAGGACAATGAGAGTACTTGCCCTTAGCAAAGTAATCATGATCAGTATTCTTTTCTTTTACACTGTGTGACAAATTGCTGGGCCTCAATCCAATCAGAACTTATTTTTGTTTTTTATGCCGTGGTTGAGTTACTCTGACAAACGTTCAGTTTCCCCTGAAGCAAAATCAGATTTTTCATCACCATACAAGCTGAAAAACCCATAGCATGTACCCAATTTATACACATACAATCATTAATGACTTTAAGGCTCAGCTCTTTGATTTTTGCAAGAATCGAGAACTGCCACTTAGAGGAGTTACAGGTTGTTGACCATACGTCCTAGGATTAAGTATGAAACTATGGAAAAAGTCAACTTCAAAAAAAATATTATCTTAACTGTACCTTAATTCGATTGTTCCAATGATCCATAAGACGTCACCCAAAAGTCAGCTTCAAGAGATCCAGCCTGCTATTACTCCCCAGCGAAAATATACCGTCTTCGTTCATTTCACTGATTCTATTCAAAGACTTATATATCTTAATCAGCCGTCCTCAAAGTCTTTAGTTACCAAGCTTTGCAGGCCTCGCTTTTTTAAGCCATTTGTATGGGAATCAGTTAGAACCCCTCACCATTTCGTCCTCTTTAAAATCTTTCTAGAAGTTCTATTCTTTCTTCGAGTGTGACCTTCAAGCCCGGGCACAGTATTCCCAATGCATGCTCATCATAGTCTTATCTAAAAGGATAATGACATTACTTCTCCTATTTACGACGATCCTCTATAATCATTGACAAGGTACATGTCTTCCTATCCGTTTGTTTACACTACATGGAAAATTTCGTGTCCGAATGAAAATTTCCATGTAGCAAGTTGCTACAGCAACTCTGTTACTCGATAACAAAAACTCAGATGAACATCATATTTTAAGATTATATTCTGAAATGGGATGGCTCTAGGACTAAAGTTCTGCCCCTTCAAAATCGGTATTAGTTTCGGATAGTAATAGAGGCATGTGATACAAGAAAGCAAGCATATGAACTTACGCAGATTCAGCCAAAAAAAAATTCTCACAACCATTTCCTCTGAAAGTTTGTCCAGTTCCTCCTTAAATTTATTCAAGCTATCAACTTCCCGAACAATGATGGAAGTTTGTTCCAGAAATCTCCGCACAATCTATTCTACAACTGCCTTTCCTCAATTTGAATTTATGTCCCCTGAGGTACATAATTTGAGTAAGAGGAAGAATCCCATCAGAATTCACCGCGCTCAACCCATTGAAGGCCTTATATACCTCAATCAGATCACCTCGCAGGTACCTAGTCTCCAGCTGCTACAATTTGCAAAACTTAAGCCTTTGTTGGTAAGAGGACCCCTTCTTCCCCTCAACAATCTTGTTGCCCTTCTCTGTACACGCTCAAGGAACTCTACATTCTCCCTAAAATAAGGCCTCCAGACCTGTACGCAGTACTCAAGGCGTGGCCTGACCTTATACAAAGGGATAATCGCCTCCTTTTCCCTGCTAGCAAAATTCCTGTATATCATTGACAATACCCAGGACCTGCCTTGGCAGCCTGTCTGCACTGTCAGAAAACTTCATATCTGACCCCACAATTACTCCCAGATTTTTTTTTTTTTTTTTCATCTTCTACCACCCTAAGTGGTAGAAGATGAAAAAAAAAACCACACAGTTGGTACGTTACTTTCGGGTTACTTCTACCCATATGCAGTACTTTGCATTTGTCCAAGTTAAACTTTAGTTGCCACATCCCAGGCCATCTCTTCAAATTTTCTAGATCCTGTTGCAGTAGAGCGTACTGTCATTAACTAACCTTGTCAACTTTTGTATCATCTGCAAACTGCAACATTAAGCCTAATATACCTTCATCAATATCGTTGATAAATATACAAAACAACAGTTGGCCCAACACCAAAACCTGTGGGACTCTGCTAATAACATTAGTTCAAGAAGAGTAGCGTCCATTGATTACTCACTCTTTGCATCCGGTTCGTTTTTTCCTATCAGTAGTTTTTCCTATTCTTGAGTTTGGAAAGAAATCTACTCACTGTCGACTGATTACAAGGCACTCTATAAGCAATATGACTGGAAGAACATCCTTCCTCATGTAAAGCAACAATAGAACTCTTTCTTCGTGACGTCACCTGCACGTAACTAGTCATCCTGACACAAGCAAGGAATAACTAACTCTTGCAGAGCATGCTTATACTGTATAGCTGAAAGTAAGAGCTGATGCAATATTACGTCATCACCTATTCGTGTCAATTTTATCTGATGCAATCTGTAAGAAATATTGCCATATACTTACGTTATTCTGACGACAATTACAATTTCAAAGGGTGATGCACTTTCTTTAAACACCAGCGTAGGTGTGTATTTGTGTGGAGTGCCGGCACCTGGTGACTTCGCAGCCAGTGATAGGAGACACCTGGTCCCCTAACTCTCAACCTTGCCCACGATCAGGCGCGCCAGGTACTTCTTTTTATTAGAGACTCTTACTTGGGCTGTCAGGCAAGCCCAAGTAAGAGTCCCCAAGTAAGGGCGCCCCCAAAGGTGTCTAGGGAAATAATTAAAATAGTGAGTGTTGGAATCAATTTAATGAGTTTAGCTCTTGCAGAAGAATGTACTAAATTACTAAACGAAACTGGAAAAAAACAAAGAAAAAAAAAACCGTCGACGCCGTCGTTGGTTGATAAGGCCATGGATCAAGCGGCAAGGGCAATTGGGAGCGTCACCGAACTGCTAACAGAACTTGATGCGGAAGATCCTGATACTTATTGTTCCACAGGCACTCAGTTTTTGTAGGCTTCGAAAAACGAAGGTTGGCAGGGTTGTTAATGATACTAATGACAGTATACGCTGCTGCAACAGGATCTAGAAAATTTGAGAAAATGGGCTGAGAGGTGGCAACTGAAGTTTAACATTGACAAATGTACAGTACTACATATGGGAAGCAGTAACCCCAGAGTAACCTATCAACTGTCTGGTGCTACACTGACAGTGGTAGAGAATGAAAAGAACCTGGTGCAGGTAGATATGAAGTTTTCTGAGCAGTTCAGACGGTCTGCAAGAGTAGCTCATGGTGTCTTGTCAATGATATACAGGAATTTTTCTAGAAGGGATAAGGTTATTGTTATTATTTGGTTTTTAGGAGCATTAGCAACTAAGGCCATATTGCTCCGGGAATATGCCGTAGTCTTTCCTTGACCTTTCCGCATCCTCTGTATTTAGTGGTGACGGGCTCGAACCAAGGGATAAGGAGGTGATGTTTGTTTGTTATTTGGTTTTTAGGAGCATTAGCAACTAAGGCCATATTGCTCCGGGAATATGCGGTAGTCATTCCCTGACCTTTCCGCATCCTCCGTATTTGGTGGTGACGGGCTCGAACCCTGGTCTAATCAAGAAGCGTGTGCTACGCACTGCTGCTCCTTCCCACCTGGCTACGGAGGCGCCCTAAGGAGGTGATTATCTCCTTGTATAAGGCAATGGTCAGGCCACACCTTGAGTACTGTATACAGGTCTGGAGGAGTCATTTTAAAAAGGATGTGGAGCTGCTCGAGCGAGTGCACAAGATTAAGGAATGGAACAAAGGGTTGCTCTTACGAAGAAAGGCTTAAGTTTTGCAAATTACAGTGTCTGAAGACTAGGCACCTGTGAGGTTTTCTGATTGAGGTGTATAAAGCCATGAATGGTTTGAGCATGCTCAATGCTGATGGGATTCTTCCTCTTGCTCAGAATTATCGCCTGAGAGGCATAAATTCAAATTGAGGAAAGACAGTTGTAGATGTGTGGAAGTTTGCCTTTAGCCAGCGTGTGGTTGATTGCTGGAACAATTTCCTCAAGAAAGAGAAGAAATGATGATATCCAGCTCAGGACCCTGGGTGTGCCAAGCCCATACTCACCAGATGTGAGCCCCTGGGGTTAGATACAGCCGATAAATCGGTAATCCCAAATAAATTTTCTTGGTGTATCATTGAAATTACATGAAGAAGCAAAACAGAAATTGGTAGTAGTAATTTAAGCAGTGTATGGTGTTGTTAGAAATTTAATAAAAGGAAAACTTGCTAACTAGGCTTGTTTATTTTGTTAATGACAACTTCTGAAGCACACACTACCAAGTCTAGGTACACCCCGTGGTGAGCTATAGTGGGCTCGCGAGAGCCCATTGTTATTTTATTATTATTATTTTTTTTTTTTTGAAAATTTGCGAGCCCATTATTGAGACTGATCATTTATTTTACAAGTGAAATCCTGAATGCAATTATTGAGTATCCAGAGTTGGAATTAAGGTGGGGTCAGCAGGGCTCCATTCCCAGCATTTTAATGGCGCAATCGACCGGTTATGTATTTTGAAATTGCTTCATTTTTGAATTAATTACAGTCGGACATCTGTTTAACGAACCTCTTTATAGCGATTTTTTTTTTTATTCCCCCATGGTAATTACATTTAAAATAGTTTCCGTTGAACGAAGAAAATTTCCATGTAACGAACGGATTAGGAGAGACAACTTTGAATAGATTGTTCTCACCTCTAGTCTTTAGGCAAAATAGGTACAATTAGAAAGTGTGAATTAAGGGTGAAAGGGATTACCGTTTCACAATGTTAGTGGTGTCCGCAAAACCTATGCAGTCACATATCGAGAAGTCGCGCTAGTCAATATGCTCTCCATAGCCAGTCAGAGGATTAAGAAGATTCTCAACACGGAGAACCATTCTGGTTATCACCGGTGCTAATTACACATACATATTCTAAAAGAATATTTTTATTTCTTTTTTCCTCATATTTTTGTAATGTAATAGCAGCCAGTTTAACGTTGACTATCATTTAGATGGAAGTTACTATATATTTAATATATGAAATATTAGAAATAAAGCTTAATAAAAGTAATCTGAACTTTCTTGGGAATTTCAACCTTTAAAATAATTTTTAAAGACTAATTTATAAAAAAAAAAAAATACAAAAAAACACGACATTCTGATGGCCTTTCCCTTGATTTTGTTTGTAGATAACACAATTTGTATAATAATCGTAATCCCCACACCGGCTGTAAAAGACCTGAATGTAAATCCTGTCAATAACGCGAGGAATTCTCATGGTCATTTTCACAATGAGGCTGAGTTAGCCGGTCTCAGGCGAGGTTTTTTTATTCCGGAAACTCTGGTTTTTCATCCAGCAAACCACAGAACACAATTTACAGACATATTATATAAGGTGCAATATAGCGTAAGTTGCTGATGTGCCTAAAACCCAACAACAAAACCTGTGTCCATCGCACAATACTTGCCCAATGGAAACGGCTTTGTATGGAAGTTGCCTGGTGAGTGGAAAGAAAAGTTTCAGTATATTATATGTAATCATTTCTTAAGGCTTTTGTTTTCGTTTCCTTTCTTGATCATGTGAACCGTTTGTGTGTGCTCACTTCCTGATTACTAAGAAGCGACTCATATTTAGTCAAGAATGACTCCACTCCTTACATTAGATAAGCCCACTACTCGCTTCATTTTAACCATAATCGGTATGCATTTTATAATTATTAAAATTAAAGTTTTATTGGTAAATTTAAACGGCACTGCGAAAATCCCATTTTCAAATTTTGATTGATACAACTTCGGTTAATTTGATTAAATTAAAGAATTCATTCTATCAATTCCATTCTACTTCCTAATTCCAAAAATTAATTAACTAATGAAATGATGCAATCAAACTAGTAATGATAAAATACTGTGTGTTGTAAGATGCAAAATCTTACAGAATAAAAATAATAATTAGTTGGTTTTTATTAATTAAGAAATAGGAGTTGTTGTTGCTAGTGGATAAGAAAGTAATATCATCTGATTTCGATAATAAGAATTATTCAGTTGAAATATAAATTTAATGGGTAGTAAGAAATAAAAGCAGGGTTCGAGCCATCAACTTCCGTTATAAGCGGGGAATAAACTAAGAAAACTACTGTAAAGCAGCATGGGTCCAAACAACAACAGACAAATAAGGTTTATGCGGGGTCGAAATTAGTAGGGATAGTTTACTGAAAACAGGAGTGGTTTCTTGACCAGCACACAAGTTTCCAAAAATAGTGCTGCGGTCAGAACATGTGAGTTCGTGGTTTTAGAACGCTAAGGGAACAAAGGCGTTACATGAGAGGGGAAGAGTTGTTTTCTGGATAATCGGCAAACATCAAAGGGCACACCGTATGGCAACATAGTAAAAGTGGGTGTATTGAACACATGCTACTGGGCAGGCTGGATAGGGTTTTCTAACAAATGAGACAAGAAAAATCCGAAGATGAATATAGGATTGGAAGAAGTCACTGGTAATAGGCGTGGCAAACTCGGGAACCAGATGTAGGAGGAGATAAACAAGAAAAGAGGAAAGGGTCGGAGACATACACGAAGTTGAGGATTTTGTCATGGTAGGAAATATGAGTTAGGAGCACAAAAAGTTGAGATTTTAGTTACTGTTAGTGAAATGAGCTAGTGTGTCAGAGTTGAGCAATTGCTGACCAGTTTAAGATGGGGTAGTTAGTCGAGAAAGGGTAGATCAGTTTTAAGATAGAAGAATTAGTGAGAGAGGCAGTCGAGTAAGTGGAGAGAATAAGTTTAGATGTATTAGTCAGTCAATTCGTCAGTAAGCCAGTAGCAGACAGAGTTTTTTGAATGAGGGAGTGAAAGGAATGAAGAAAAATGCCGTAGAGAAAAATTAAAATCGTTGGACAATAAAGGAAGCCCGACGTATTGTCAGTAAAGAGCAGTAGACAACTGAAATAGTTGAGAAAGCAGAATACGGTGAAGTTAGCTCATTGTAGGATCTTGCACAATAATTGAGAAGGAATCAATTCCCATGTTAATAATCAAGATGCCTGATGCCCAGGAGATAATGGTGCTATAGCCGATAGAATCCGGAGCCGGACAGAAGGGAGAACAAACAAGCTGTCCAGATGAAATGAATCGCTTTCCAGAAGCAAAGGAACCCGAGTCCCAGGAAGCAAATCAGAATAACTCCTGTCGAAAACCTTCCAAGAGTTTGTGAGATACGTTCCAGATAGAATAGGCCTGCTGTTCACCGCGAAAAGGATGAAGGACGTGCCACAAAGCCCCTCAAGATAACTAAGTAAGTGGCTAGTTACATAAGTATTCTCATACACACAAAGAACTGTAGGAACCCAGAAATTTGATTAGCAGGACTTTTAAAAGATACTGTGAGATAAGTACTAAAAATACCAAGTTGTAAGGATAGGTTATTGTATTATATGTGCTGAAGGATATTAGCCAGGAAAAGTTAATAGATATATGATATTTTGGAAGGGAATAGAAGGGGATCGACATTTGTTATTAATGATTTTAAATGATGTAGGATCAAATATATGTAGAAGGGAATAGAAAGGGATTGATATTTGTTATTAATGGTTTTAAATGAAGCAGGATTGAATATATGCATAAGGGAATCGAACGGGATTGGTATTTGTTATTAATGGATTTAACTGATGCATGATTAAGATATATATATATATATATATATATATATATATATATATAAGATGAGACTAGGTCATGTGTTTGAGTTCAATCATTTTGGTTTTGATGTATTTATGTAAATATGTACAATAAACTGAATTTTATATAAAACCTTTGTGTGTGTTTTTTGTTGTTCTGAGTACCAGCCTATCCGAAGGGAATTAAATACATCTAAGAGCTTTTCCCCTTGAACCTAAAAATTTTCTGTGAAGTTAATAGTCAGATGCGCAAGTGGGGAGTTATTTTAAAGGGGAACTAATCAAAAGGGGATAGATAAAGATAATAAGTAAAAGGATATACATATACACATAAAATAAACAATAAAATAATAAAGAACAATCCCCCACCCCCACAGTGTGTCATCAAAGCAATTAAGGTTCTGAGGCGTCAGTAAATTGCGCGCATTTTGACGTCAATTGATAATAGCTACACCTATCCGCTTTATACAGGGGGTCCAGATTTTACTCATAAGTGGAAAAAGGACATAAAAAAAAGTTTTAAAAAAATAATAAATAAATAGGGCCCGGAAAAAACAGAATTCAACGATTTTATTCCAACAATAAAATTATAACTAATTTTATATCGAATTCAATGTTAGGAGAGTGTATATCCGTTATAGGATTGCTAACAGTATCAAATTGCTGAAAGAAAGGATAAAATACATAAAATAACACCTCAAAAATGAAAGAATTATTTGTCGACTCTTGCTACAAAGTTGCAGAAGAAATTCGAAAAATATAAAGTAAATTTTAAAAACGTCTGGAGTGAACTTTTTTGAAAAAATAATTAGAAAAATAAGTTATGCAAAAATAGTTTTCAGAGGCAAGAAATTCTAGGAGGAAGTCCTTTTTCAATTAAAAAAATAGACGTCAACGTGTAAATTGGATACTGGAACAGAATATGGGATTCCGTTCCACAATCGGGGAACAGAATATGACCCAGTACACAAAGCGAATGTTTCTTTCAGCTGGATGGTATACTTTGCCACCATAAAAGTGGCAAGTCATACTATCCAGTTGATTTATTTCATTTTCTTTATTCACGAGCAAGGTCGAACTGAGGCTTATCGCCGCTAAAGGCAGTTACTCAGAAGTTCACCCCCAACTCTGCAAATAACTATATACCAATGAACGAACTGCCAATGATTTTTCATGTACCTAGGATGATCTGAATGCAATTCGATCACTTGTATAAACTAATTACAAAAGTAAAGCCGAAACCATAACTCCTGACGAATTACATGAACTGTTTTTCGTCTGAGGGAGAAGAAGAACAAATTCTTGGGTTTGAAAAGGGCATCAAAAATGTATATTTGTGTAAAAATATACACGCAATACATTTTGAATTGTAAGAGTGGATCTTACATGATCTGGTGTATTTGGGTCTCGGCGAGCGAAAGAGTAATTAAAGAAGGTTTAATTTAGCATCAACGAAAATATTAGTATAAATTTAAGTGTTCTAAGTAATAATCTCACTTAGAACAACTCGAAGTTTGACAAAAGGGGCGATTAAGAGCTCAGGCATAGATAATGGCCACTAAAAGGTTCACTTAAAATTGACAAAGGGACACCACACCTGAAATAAGGGCAACTAAGGAGCCTGGCATAAACCAAGCAACAGGAAAGGCTTAGTGGTCACGCCGAATCAGTGAAGGATCGTGACAAATTGTGGAAGAGGGCTGCTGTAAGCGAGTCTCTGGGAGGGCTGTAGGGAAGGATTTTCAAAAACAATAAGAAATAGCAATAAAGAATACGCTATCCTTGGTAAGAAAATAGGCGGGAAATAAGTTAAGAAAAAGGAATTCGACGTGATTGGTGGAAGAGATCAGGCGATGAAGGACGAACGAATAGATGAGAGAGAAAATAACATGTGAATCTGGGGGAAAATGATAGGGGATGAGACAAAGAAGTCGGAGGAGAATCGAAGAGAGTTGGGGTGTAGGTCTGAACAAGGTCATGGTCTTTATGTGTCTACCAGAATCCGCCAGCAGTACAGCCTACTAAACTAGAATGAAGGCCATCTCTTAGATGTAATAATCGCCAATCATCAGAGGTCCTTCAGAAAGGTGGAAGCAGCAGAAGTGAATACCCAATGGAAACGCCAACTTAGGACAAGGCAAGAGCAAGATAGAAATAAAGTAAGTGGACTGTTACTTTCATTCTATATAAGCCACAAAGTAAATTCCAGGATATATATGTGTGTGTGTGAATGTACTAGAACTAAGGTACGTATATGGTTATATATATGCATATATTAGGGCTCTTGTATCCCTGAGTAAAAGATTGAGTGCTTTAGGTGAATGAGATGTTAAGAGAAACGATTAAAGCCAGGTTTACACAAAGGGAGATGTTATATCAGGCATCTGAGCATAACCCGATGAATTTGTGTTAATTAAAAGGGATAAGGTAAAGTTGCGACAAACGTTGGGGGGGGGAGGGGACAGAGACAGTTAATGCTTTATAGAGGGAAATTTCACGTAAATTAAGAAACTTGACACTTATAAAATGTATTTCGTGCCGAAAGTGGAAATTAAAGTTGATCACAGCTTGTTACGCACACCTAGCCTTAAGGGTATTTAGAAATAGGATAAGTGGATTTTGTATTAAACTGAATTGGAATAGCTTCAAGAGTAGAAGATTCCCATAATGTTAGGAGGAATTATATGTATATTAGGTAAGGTAGCCTAACCTGTTATAAGGCAAGAATAAATAGTGGAATTGTTAAAGTATGCCTATGTTGTAACCAGATTAGAATCTGCTGGTATTTGTTTTAACTGTCTTCACTTTGAGAAAAATTGCAGATACTATACTTATGAAATTTATAATATGTATTATAGTGTACTTGCATATATTATGACATGTATTAAAGATGTTTCAAAAGGAATTATAATTGTTTGTAATCATTCAGAGACTCAGACACGGGCTTGCCGACATAATTAGGTTCTATCAGGATCGAGGGAAATCACAACGCCCTCTGGACCGTGAAAATTCTGATTTAGATACTGCAGTCAGGTAGCGTAAGTGGGTATCGGAGGTTTGAGGGCACTTCTCTTTATTACTAATTATCTCATATAAGTGAGTAAGCAAATTAATAGAAATACAAAAATCAAAAAATTAAGACCTCCCACAAAATATATTGGTATTAATTCGTCTTTTAACACAAAGTACATGTCTTTAATTTAAGTTTAGGATTTTATAACAGAATATAAAGAATTGTAGCTTCATCAAAAGATTTTATAAAGAATTGTAGCTTCAAAGGTCGATTGATATCAGAAGAAATCATATGAATTTACACCATTAAATCCATATCTTTTGCAGTTGTGAAAGGTCCCTGGTCGCGACATTCTCATCTCGGCGCTGTCAAAGCCCTCCGAATAGCCGAAAGCTCGCTTACCAGCATAGACCCTAATAAGGCGCAATATGCAATTCTACCTGCGCTTTAGCAGAAGGCCAAGGTCAGCTCAGTCAGAAGAACCGGGAAGTGCCTGAATTAACGGAAATGTTATTCTGATTGTGCGTCAGTGTCCGGTTTATTGAATGCTTAATGAAGCACGCAGAGTAATTACGTAAGGTCCAAGCAATAGTAAATTCGTCATCTACAATAACTGCGCCTCCCCTCCCCCTTTCTTTTGTGTATAGGAAGGAAAATTTATCATTCAGTTTTTTGCTGTTACCAAGGTCGGTCTATGACTTTTAGATAAAACGCGGAACTAGAGATTATGTTCTTATTAAGTTGCTTCTTTTAACTTATCAGCGAAGTATGGATATCTCCGCAAAGAGCAAACCTATGGTGTAGTCTCCTACAAAGATGTTTATTATTGTTCACCAGCGTGTGAATGAAGAAATTCAGCGCCCCTCCCCAAAGAGCTTGATCAAAAGAGGGGAAAAGTAATATTCTTATGTCAAAGCTGGTCCTCAGCCTCCCCAAAGAGAAACCCTGGGTACGACCCCTCTTCAATTTGCCGTTCACAATGTTGCCTCTGTGACAGTGGAGATGTAGTAGTTCTAGTAGTAGTAGTAGTGGCATGTGATGCAAGAAAGCTTATGCAGCAACAGCCAAAAAAAAAAAAAAAAAACACACACCATTCCCTCCAAATGCCTGTCTAGTTCCTCCTTAAATTTATTCAGCCTATCAACTTCCACAACGACAGATGGAAGTTTGTTCCAACAATTAACCACCCGCTGGCTAAAGGCAAATTTCCACACATCTGTCTACATCTGTCTTTTCTTAATTTGAATTTATGCCCCCTTAGGTTCGTAATCTGAACAAGTAGAAGGATCCCATCAGAATTCAGCGTGCTCAACCCATTCAAGGCCTTATACACCTCAATCAGATCACCGCGCAGGTGCCTAGTCTCTAGCCACTGCAATTTGCAGAACTTAAGCCTCTCTTGGTAAGAGGATACCTTCATTCCCATCACCAATCTTGTTGCCCTTCTCTGTACACGCTCAAGTAAATCTACATCCTTCCTAAAATGAGGCCTCCAGACCTGTACGCAGTACTCAAGGCGTGGTCTGACCATTGCCTTATACAGAGGGACAATCAAAACCCATGACCTGCCCTGGCAGCCTGTCTGCATTGCTCAGAAAACTTCATATCTGACTGCACAATTACTCCCAGGTCTTTTTCATTTTTTACCACCTAAGCGTAGTAACCACACAGTTGGTACGTTTCTCTGGGGTTACTTCTACCCATATGCAGTACTTTGCGTTTGTCAAGGTTAAACTTCAGTTGCCACTTCTTAGTCCATCTGCCCAAATTATCTAGATTCTGTTACAGTAGCACACTGCCATTACTGTCATTAACAACCCTGCCAACCTTTGTATCATCTGCAAACTTCGACATTAAGCCTGATATACCTTCATCAATATCATTGATAAATATACAAAACAACAGTGGACCTAACACGGAACCCTGTGGGACTCCACTAGTAACATTAGTTCACGAAGAGCAGCACCCATTGATTACCACCCTCTGTCTTCTCTCACTTAACCATCCTTTTATCCATTGTAGCAACTTACCCTTAATACCATTCTGCTCCAATTTGAACAATAGTCTTCCATGCGCAACAGTGTCAAAAGCTTTCCTGAAATCCAAATATATGATATCAAAATTATTTTTTGCATTCAGTTCCTTTGTAACCACATCATAATATCCTATCAAATTTGTCAGACAAGACTTTCCCTTAACAAACCCATGCTGTGTCTGAATTATTGCTGCAGTCTTGTCTAGATGATCCTGGAATGCATCTTTAACCAGTGAGTCCATTATTTTACCCGGAACAGAAGTTAAACTAACTGGTCTGTAATTACTCTTGTCACCCTTCGATTCCCCTTTGTCAATTGGGGATACATTTGCACATCTCCAGTCCGTGGGAACCTGCCCTGAGTTCAAGGATGCTCTCATAATTATGGCTAAGGGTATCCCGAGGATGCTGTATTATGTAGTATCTAAACAAATTTTCTAATTGTTTGTCAACAAATGAAAGCACTGGTGGGTTGCGAAACATTTGTAATATTGTAATGTACAGTCATTAACTAATTAAAGTGTCTAAATCACGTTATTATCAAAGCGGTATAGTGCGTTTCATCATCAAAATTCATAACTCATATTAACCTCCGCTAATGTTGATGATCATGAGTCGCGTATTTTTGCCTTAGGCGAAACGAGTGAAAATATTTAAAATACCATATCTCTCTCAAGTAATGCCGGTGGTGTGTGCTACTTGCACACTAATGCTGCCCCAAAGCAGTCCAAAAACCGATTGAGCAGCTCTCTAGCTCAAGGATTTACTGTTTATGTCACCCATGCAAAATTCTGGGTTGAGAACTCCTCTGGTCTGCAATTTATGACTTGAAAAGAGCGCTTCTTTGGTTATTGTATTTTTTTTTTTTTTTTTTTTTTTTTTTTAATGAAAACCCCAAACACGAGAGGTATTAGAACCTATAGTACTTAGTACCGTGCTTGGGTTGTAGGTTGGGAAGACGAAAGATTTTTGTTGACATTAGATTTGAACTTCTGTAGACTGTAATATTCGGGAAATACGTGTGAAGGAAGGTTGTTCCAGAAAACGGCAGTTGAATGAATAAACGAGGAAGATGAAAAGTTAGTTCTGTGAGTTTGAAGTTGGACAGTAAATGGATGTTGGCTGGTAGCGGCACATGTTCGGACTGTTTTGAAAGAGAGAGCGAGAATTATAGAAGTCAATTCAGAAGAACAGTGCCCATGGAAGTATCTGTAGAAAAGGCATGCAGCAGAAACAGTAAGTCTATGAGACAGAGAGTTGAGAGACTCTGTTAGAGATGAGTCATTAACCTAACTGCCCTCTTCTAAATGGAATCTAGAAGCCTGAGAGAGGTTTGGGGGGTACCGCCCCAGACGTGAGAACATCTGGGGCGGTGCCAATAAAATCGCAAATCCGCCCTACCATTCCATGGCAGGGCGGATTTGCGATTTGTACAGAGTGAACAGTTGTTTGGAAGAAAAGTTACGCCGAGAACAAAAGAAAAAACCAAGTTTTTTAGATGCAGAGGAAGCAATATTTGTAATGTGCTTGTGCCAAGAGAGATTAGAAGTCAGGGTAATCCCGAAAGAAAGAAATATATCATTATGCATAGAAATTGGAGTGTCACTAAAGATAAGCATAGGAGCAGAAGAATTCTTTTGCGAGATATATGACAAGACTAAATTTTAGAAGGATTGAAATCAACTAAGTTGTCTCTGCCCCACTGGAGAATAACTGGATATCGGCATTTAAGGAATTGGTAGCGGATATTCGAGAAGTTGAAGCTGACTGAGCAGGGCAAGGTTTCTCAAAATGGAAAGTGGAATATAATGTACTGTCATCGGCAAAACTATGGATACGATTTTCAGTCAATGAAAGAAGGTTATAAATATACAAGAGGAAAAGAGTGAAGGAATTGAACCTCGGAGGATACTGGCATTAGTAGAGAAGTTAGAAGACAGAGCCATCCACTATCACCCTCAGTGAGCGATCAGAGAGAAAACTGGATAAACAATTACAAAAAACAGCTGGCAAACCGTGTGGTTGGTGGAAACTTGTTTAGAAGACCATTATTCCAAACACGACCGAAAGCCTTTGAGATGTCAAAAGCAACTGCTTGTGTTTCAAACTTTTTCATTGAATTTGTCCATACATGGGTAACATAAGCCAGAATATCACCAGTGGAACGACACTGACGGAATCCATACTGGCGATCGTTGATCAGACGGAAGGTTTCTGGTTGTAGTTTAAGAGTTGGCGGTTAATTGAATTCTCCATTATTTTAGAAAGAGTAGAAATAACTGCAATGGGACGATAACTGGATGGGAAGGACTTGTCGCCCTTTTTTTTTTTTAGGAACTGGTTGGATATGAGCAAATTTCCAAGCAGAAGGAAAAACACCTTTGTAATAAGAAAGTGAAAGAAGGCGGCAAAGAACAGGAGTAAGTTCAGGAGCACAGGTTTTGAGAACAATTGGAGCAATACCATCAGGACCTGGAGCTTTCTTAGCATAGAAATTCTTCAAAATCCTTTTGACGGAAGACCACAGGAGGCATTGAATGGGGCATGTTGGGAATGGTGGGAGGTGTTTTACCACGATCATTAATACAAAAGTTGGAAGAAAAATGGGATACTAGCAGGTCCGCTTTATCCTTGACTGAAGTGACAACAGAACCATCTGGTTTTGACAGAGGTGGAAGCAGAGATGAGCAAAAGTTGCGACCAATAGCTTTGGCAAGAGACCAGAATGCTCGGCTACCATTAGGGCAAGAAGCAAGTTTTCTACTCTTAGCCAATTCAAAATCTAGTTTGGACTGATTAATAACTTCTTTACAATTGCTTCGAGCTTTGGTGTAGGCAGAAAATGAAACTGAAGAATTGGAAACAAGCTAATTACGATATGCAACATTCTTCTCTTGAACAGCCTTAGCACATTTATTGGAAAACCAAGGTTTAGATAAAGGACGAGATTTTAAAGTGGAGTGTGGGATAAAGGATTCCATTCCTGCAAGAATAATTTCACTGACACGATCTGAGCAAACGTTGACATCAGAAGTTTTGAAACAGTAATCAGACCAAGGAAAAGAAGAAAAGAAGTCTCGTAGGTAATCCCATTTTGCATTCTTGTAATGCCAAACAAAACGAGGTTGGGAATAGCCATGAGATAAAGGTTCCATTAGAGAAGAGACAATCACCAAGTTGTGATCTGAAGTGCCTAAAGGACCTCTCACTTCGACCTTGTACTTAGACAGGTTGTTTGTGAGAAAAAGATCAAGCATGTTGATGTATGGTTGAGATTGTCCGGTATTCTTCTAGGGAAATGAATAATCTGTGCAAAGTCATTAGAAATTGCAAAAGCCTCAGCATCTCGACCAGCTGGGTCGGTGTGACTAGAAAACGGAAGCCAGCTGGAGTTGTTTACATTAAAATCACCAAGAAAAATTACCTCACTGTTAGGAAAGTTGGACTGGATAGAGTCAAGTTGCAAAGAGAAAGTCAAAGAGCTCCAAGTGATTAGTGGAGTTTGGGGAACGGTAGAGACAACAAATGAATTTAACACAATGAGGTAGAGAGATTTTAAGCCATAGAAGATCAAAGAGAGAGGATTCCAAATTTTCAAGTCTCTGACAGGGACTTGAAAATATCAGAACGGACATATGCACAAGTACCATCTTTGAGGCGAAATGAATCATACTGCGAATAATTTGGGCATCTGAGATGAGCAATAGTTGAATCAACTGATAACTGAGATTCTGTCAGAAAAAGTACATGGGGTTTGGCAGTCTGCAAGTGGAAATGGACATCGTTGAGATTAGAATTGAGACCACGTATATTTGTGAAGTGAATTAGGAAGTGTTTGGGAGGTTTAGATATTTTCGCAGTTGAGCTTACTCTATTAGTTTGACAATTCACGGTGTATTGAATAGTAAGGAAAAGGTGGTGGGGGGTATTGCTCCGGTTGATGAGTCATCTACCTCCTAGTAAAAACTGCAGCCATTATCAACCCACTGCACGATGGAAGCCTCCTCAACAATTCATGCTGAGGGAAGATGGACCATAATCTGCCACGCTGGTTCAGTGCGGGTTGGCAGATTGACCGTATTTAGCAGTCAGGGGCTTGAACCCCGGTCTACTCAAAGAGCGTGTGCTACTGCACTCCCGCTCCTGACCACTGGGCTACGGAGGCCTACCTAGGTATTGCCTGGTAACACAGAGGGGCGGCATTCCTCCATGTGGTATGGGTGCCACACCACGACCCCTGCTTACGTTGGTTCATACACAGTGTGCTTGTGCATGGAGGTTATATCCAGGATTACTATTAGTCCTACCATCGTGAAGTGCAATCAGAGGATTTGGCTGTCACAGACCGTCCGGACCTCGCCGAAATTGGGTTTATTTGACTTGAATGTCACCCGAATATCAGTTCCTTCAGCGTTTTAGACTCCCAGCTAGCAAGTACAGCTTGTCTGGCATATCTGTGAGAATGTCTGTGACAATCTCAAGGACCGAGTCTATAGTGCAAATTTTGTCACGACCCTCGAGTGATTCGGGAGTCATAAAAACAATTAAGAATGCAAAAAAAAAATAAATAAATAAATAAATAAAAATAATAATAATAAGCTTATGATGTCTTCATATGGTTCTTATTATATAGGAACCATATGAAGACACCACAAGCTTAGTGTTTTTTGCATTATTCAAGCGAACGAACCGCAGATATTCTGTTGTGTGAAAAGATCTTAGATTTCAGCGAAAGATTAAATGGTCCTGCAGAATGGTGGCAAGCAATGGGTGGCTCAAACTTTTCAAATCGTGCCATGCCATGTGGCATTTCAGAGGATTTCTAACGGAAATTTTTAGTATTAACTTAAGTTATAAAAAATATAAATAAGTATAATTCTGACAAAGTTGACTTCATTGGAAAGTTTTGCCTTAAAAACTTTTGACATCAAGATAAGAGTCGACAGCACTAGGGTACAAAATGAGAAAAGAAAGAATAACATTCATAACATGTGCTAATGCTTCTGGATCTCATCGACTGCCTTTCTAATAATCGGAAAGGCAAGAAAACTTAAAATGTTTCAAAGAGTGCAAAAATCAATGAACTGCTAGGATGGAAGCTTAAGGAACAGTACACAACCCTCTTTATAGAGGAAATTTAAAAAAAAAAAAAATTATAAAGAAGCTAGAAAGAAAGGATTGTTAATATCAGATAATGCTCCATTTCATCTACGTAAAAATGTTTTTCATGAAATAAATGAAATTTTTTGCGTTTTGTCTTCACCTCCTACCGTTAACTCCATCCTTGAACTAATGGATCCAGGAATGAACGAGATCATTGAAACAGCTATAGTTAGAAGGAACTCTTACGGCATTTACATTTCTCACTGATGGAGATGATGAGAGCATCATGAGCTTCTGTAAATAGTATTTAACTTTAAATTTACTGGATTCTTCCTAAATGTGTGTAAACTTATGTCCAGCTATTCAAACGTTACACTTGGGATGGGCATCAGGCAGCAGTTGCTCAGGTGTTGGCTGCTCACATTTCAGGCACTGTTTACACAGATTCTGTAGTCAAAACAGAGGCAATTTGCAGAGATGGACCCAAGTCCATCTCTGCAAAGATGGACCCAAGTCCTGGAGCCACTAAAATAAGGCCACATACATTTCACAGAAGTGAAAGAAAAAATTTGAAATAGGACTGAAGTGGGTATATTCAAACAGAACGTGATTCAACCAAAGCTGCTATTGTTAACAAACCTCAGAGCTTAGTGGCTAATAAAAAGGTTTCTTCTTTTACTTCAAAAGAAGTAAAAAAAAAAAAAAAAAAAAATCGATGAATATTTTGGCAATAGAAATTATACAGGGTGTCTCAAAAATATTGGACAAACGTTTAGGGGAGGTAGGTAACATCTTAAGGAATGTGAATCGCATAGGAACCCATAACCGGAAACGTCACAGGAAAGTAGTAGCAGAAATGACACAAGACAGTAATTAGTGGCAAACATTTATTTGACATATTATCAATTGAGTATGAGATGGATGCATTTCATGATGTCACACCATGAGACGCGATGCATGCGTGACACCGACGCAGGTGGATTGGCGGACACATCTGGAGTTTCTTTGACAGTAGCAGCAGCGCAGACGAGTCTCGCCACGAGATCCATTTCCGTCTCCACAGGCGATTCATATACGATAGATTTGAGAGCCCCCCCCCACACAGAAAGAAATCAAGGCTCGATAAATCAGGTGAGCGTGGGGGCCAGGCAACGGGTCCACCACGGCCAATCCATCGACGCCTGTTCAAATGGTCACGAACACATCTTCCATAATGGGCAGGCGCCCCATCATGTTAAAACCAAATGTTGCGTCTCACATTTGCTGGAACATCGTCAAGTAACCCTGGTAGAACTTGTTCAAGAAAGATCTGCTATTTAGCGGAGTTCATGCGGGATGGTAACAGGTATGGGCCGACTAAGCAGTCACCAACCATACCTGCCCACACATTTATTGCGAAGCGATGTTGTGCCGCATGGGGGCACACACCGTGTGGGTTGTCGTGAGCCCACACATGAGCATTGTGCAGATTGAATAAGCCTTCCCGAGTGAAATAAGCCTCATCCGTGACCAAACATAGGCTGGAAAATTCAAGTCTTGAACACTTTCTTGGAGAAACCACTGCGCAAAAGCCACATGTGCAGGATGATCTTAGGGGAGCAGTAACTGAACCCTTGGAGATGAAAGAGGTATATGGAATCGTCGTGCCAGACACATTGTGCGCTGTAACGAGACACTCCTAAAGGCAGAGGCAATGGCACGTGTGCTGGTAGTAGGATTATTCTGGACGGCGTTCAACACACTTTTTTCCATGGCGGGAGTTCGTGTCGAACGTGGTCTGCCCACCCTACTCCTGTTACCTCTAAATGACCCATAATCGCACAGATTTTGATGCACACGTGTAAATAAACGGTGGTCCTGTACATGTCTGTCTGGGAAGCGTTCTCCATAAATTCATTGAGCGCCTCGTCCATTGCCCTCTGCTAATCCATACACTAGGTGCATGTCTGCCAGCTCACATCTGCTTGAATGAGTAAACCAGAAATTTTACCTCTCGCGAACTGATGAATACCGCCGTGTACCGACTTACGGTGACGTTTCCGGTTATGGGTTCCTATGCGATTCACATTTCTTTAGATGTTACCTACCTCCCCTAAACGTTTGTACCAATATTTTTCAGACACCCTGTATATCTATTGTTATTTGTTATAGCAGACAGCTTGACTTATTAGCGGTTATGTGCCGGATAAGGAAAAGGAATTAGAAAATGTGAATTGGAATATCATCGGTTTGGCTGAAACAAGAAGAAGAAATGAATCACTTATAAGTTTATCAAGTGGAAATCTGCTGTACACCAATGGAAACAGTGAAAGGAGTGAAGGTGGAGTTGGGTTTCTGGTCCATAAAGATTTTAAAAACAACATTTTGGACTTCAAAAGTACATCACCAAGGGTGTCAAGACTAATACTCAAGATTTCTAAGAGGTACAAGCTAAAGATTATGATTTATGCACCAACATCGAGCCATGATGATGAAGAGGTTGAAGAAATGTACACTGAAATTGAGTCTTCTAGATGAGCAGAAAACCCACTACACTATTATTATGGGGGACTTCAATGCTAAGGTTGGAAAAAGGCAAAACAGCGCAGAAAGAGGAACTATAGGAAATTTTGGAATTGGTGAAAGAAATAAAAGAGGTGAAAGACTTGTGGAATTTGCAGAATCTCAAGGAATGTCAGTAATGAACACTTTTTTCAAGAAAAGGGTGAACAGAAAGTGGACATGGAAGAGTCCAAATGGATTAACAACTAATGAAATCGACTTCATCCTCACTAACAGAAGATATATTGTGAATGATGTTACCGTCCTGAATAAAGTAAATGTTGGAAGTGATCACAGAATAGTAAGATGTACACTTGATATAGATGTAGGAAAGGAAAGGAAAAAACTGACTCGAGTAAATAATACAAAGGTCTTTGAAATAACAGAGGAGGAGAAAAAGCAGTATGTACAGAAGCTCAAACTTAAGAACAAGTTTGAGCTTCTGCAGACTGCTCAGGACCAAGATATCGACGAGGAATATTACAACTTTCTGAAAGTGATAAAGCCCAAGAAACCTATAGGGAAACAGAAATCCAAAGAAGAAAAAATTAGTCAAGAAACACTTGTCATGATGAACCAAAGACGACAAATGAAGAGCAAGAAAAACACTGACAGGGAGAAAATTGAGTATACTGAGTTATGCAAAGCCATTAGAAAGAGACTCAGAGAGGACATGAGAAGATTTAACACAAGAAAAGTAGAACAAGCATTAAGGGAAAACAAAGGATTTATCCTTTGTTTTCCCTTTGTGTTTTAAAGGAAAACAAAGGAAAATATATCAGCAGCCATGAGCAGTAATACAGAAAGACGAATGATACTGAAACTGAAGAATAGCGATGGTGCACTTATAAACAGCAGAGAAGGCATAATTCAAATAGCAGAAGACTACTATAGAGAATTATACAAGGAGCGAGGGAATGACACCGGCAGTGGGGAAGATGGATTGCAAAGTAGCAACACATACGACATACCCGATATTCTTCCTGATGAGGTAGAACATGCATTGAAGAAAATGAAGAATCGGAAAGCCCCGGGGGAAGATGAAGTTACTGTAGAGTTGTTAAAATTGGGAGGAAGAAACATAACACAAAAACTGGCAAGGCTCTTCACAAAGTGCATTAGAAAAGGTGTGATGCCTATGCAGTGGAATAATGCAATCATAGTTTTGCTGCATAAGAAAGGAGATAAATCAGAAATTGGAAATTATAGACCAATTAGCTTGTTATCCCATATCTACAAGTTGTTCACAAGGGCCATTACTAACAGATTAGAAAGAATACTTGATGAGAATCAACCGAAAGAGCAAGCTGGCTTTAGGACAGGATTCTCAACTATGGATCACCTTCACGTAATATCACAGCTAATGGAGAAAGCAAATGAATATAAAAACACCATTATGCCTGGCATTTGTGGATTATGAAAAGGCATTTGACTCCATACAGCATAAGGCAATGTTTCGGGCACTGGAAAGACAAGGCATAGATACTCCATATATTATGTTTTGAAGAAAATATATCAGAGTGCTACATCCTTTATTAGACTAGACAAAGACAGTAGCAAATTTAAAATCGAGAAAGGAGTTCGACAAGGAGACACAATATCTCCGAAGCTGTTTACTGCTGCCCTTGAGGAAGCTTTCAGAAGATTAGACTGGTCGCAGAAAGGAGTCAATGTGAACGGAGAGTACCTAAACCATTTACGATTTGCAGATGACATTGTGGTCATAAGCCACGATCCCAAAGAATTAGAGGAAAATCTTAATCAGTTATGCACAGTTAGTAAGGATTTTGGACTAAAGATGAATATGGCTAAAACAAAAGTAATGATGAACAAGTATGCCACGGAAAGGGAAATAATGATTGAAGGAGCAGTAATTGAAAAGGTGGAGTCATATACTTATCTGGGACAAGTTATTAGCTGTAATAAAGATAAATGGCTGGAAGTCAAGAGAAGAATAAATTTTGGATGGATAGCATTCAGGAAATATAGTCACATACTGAAGAGCAATATCCCAGTTTGTCTGAAACGTAAAATAATGAATCAATGTATACTCCCCACCATGACTTATGGAAGTGAAACTTGGGCACTCACCAAAAGAATGGAAGAGAAGCTAAGAACTACACAGCGAAGAATGGAACGAATTATATTGGGAATCAGACTGTTAGATAAGAAGAGAAACACATGGATTAGGTAGCAAACTCAAGTAAAGGACATTCTTATCAAAACTAAAGAACTAAAATGGTCTTGGGCAGGACACATAGCTCGAAGACATGATGACAGATGGACTAAGAAAATAACAGAATGGTACCCAAGAGGAGCTAACCTGGAGAAAACCTGGAAGACAAAGGCGGAGAGGGATAGATGAAATTCATGAGTTTTTGAGTAGTAAATGGATGGCCAGTGCTCAAAACACAAGGAACTGGAAAGTTGCTGGAGAGGCCTTCATCCTGCAGTGGATTGAAAATGGCTGATGATGATGTGCCGGATTCCACAATAAGCAGCAAATATGGTAATAGTTTTGTATTCTCTATCTAGTGAACTCTTCTGACCCTAAATCACCTTCCTGAAGCGTAAAGGAAATTTATTTATAAAATACTACTAACGAGGCTACCCCCTGCGCATGCTTTACTACATATATGTAGAGTTATGACGGAGTAAGTCAAATCTTTTCTATGTAAAAGCCGCAGTTGTCAAAATGCACTGATCGATATCTAATCAGGAAATCACGTATGTAATTATTTAATTGTGCATTTGTAGTGTGCGGCATTCTCAAGGTCGAAATAATCACTATGTAATTATTTACCTGTTTAGATACACCGATGAGCCAAAACATTGTGACCAGCGAGTCATTATGCAAATCGAAGCAACTCCAGGTGAACTATGGCACGTGCGTAGGTCAGGACATGGTATAAAAAACACCTGATACTGAGCTCCATTAATCAGTGTTACTCTTGATCCATATGTGAAACGGCATGGCTGGTGGGATGCTTACGGTCAGCCGTGGTTACTACCTACTGAAAGTGGTCCGAGGAGGGGAAACCCACAAACCACTGGCAAGGTGTTGGACGACCACGGCTCATCGATGCTCGAGGTGAGTGAAGGCTCTCCCGCATGGCAACAGAAGGGCGACTGTGACACAACTAGACAATAATTGGAATGCTGGCTGGTGATGGGAGTAATGTATCACAACACACAATACAACCAACCCTGCTGAAAATAGGGCTGGGTAGCCGCTGGCCGCTCTGAGTGGCCATGCTAACCACTGTTCACTGGCGACAGCACCTACAATGGGCACGCAAGCATCGAAACTGGATCTTGAGTGATTGGAAGGTCGTCTGGTCCGATGAATCACGTTTCCTGTTGCACCATGTGGACGGCCGGTTACATGTGCGCCATTTACCTGGGGAAGTGATGGCACCTACATGCATCGTGGGACAAAAACAAGCTGGTCGCGGTGGTGTCACACGTTGGGCGATGTTCTGTTGGGATACCCTGGGTCGTCATCCATGGCGGGCAATCTGATATCTACCACCTACCTAAACATCATTGTTGACCGGGTACACCCTTTCATGGCAACGGTCCTCCCCTTTGGTGGTGTCATCTTTCAGCAGGATAATGTGCCATACCACACCACTCGGATTATTCAAGATTGGTTCGCAGAACATGACTTCCAGATATTGCCCTGACCTCCAAATTCCCTAGACATCAATCCCATTGAGCATCTGTGGTTTGTGTTGGAACAGCAACTCCGATCCGCAGCGTCTCAACCATGGACCTTACAGAAGTTAAAGGATCTGCTGGTTATGTGTTGGTACTAGATACCACAAGACATTTAGAAATCTTGTGGCATTCATGCCTCGCCAGGTACGAGCTGTTTTGGCTGCACGTGGAGGACCAACATCATATTGGGTCATAATGTTTTGGCTCATCGGTGTAGGTCACTTACGAAAAGGCCTGGTAAAAATTCAGATCTTGGGTACCAGTCCATACTTCGACTAAAAGTCAGGAAGAAGGCAGTGATTGGCAAGTGCTGCTATTCAGTTTAGCCATGCCCCCTTTCATCCTAGGTTTACATGCCTAGGGTGTTTACCTACCACTTGCCGCTGTTTTAAAATCGGGAACTCGTTTTCAGATTTTAAAACAGCGGGATGGGGCGATAAACACCCTACCTAAGCTAAGCACCCTCCTCCTCCTCGACGACAAAACAATCAGAAACAAAACGCATTCACAATAATCACCGAATCACAACTCGTCCGTACAATCACTCCGTTCTACGACCACGCCCACCGCGCGGAAACAAGTGGTACCAAATAATAGATTTTAGCCAAAGGCCTTTTTCTTCGGGTTCCATAATGCATGAGGAATATTATTGCACCCGAAAGAGCAGGACTAAAATATTTACAAACTATACAAAATACTAAGCTATTTACAAATATACCATATTCATTAATATACAAAAAAAACGTTACAACGGAACATCAAATGTTAAACAGTGAAGCTCGTGCACGAGGTTGGTCAACGTTATGGTTTCAATAATTAATTGAATGTGTAAAGACGTAAATGTCCTCTTTTTCCATTGGCTCGAATAAATATCACCAGGAGGAAAACTTTAATGTATAGAGAGATATGCGCCTATATACACACTTATGACTAAATAAAAAACAAATTGAAAATACAGCACAATAATGCTTACTTTTTAAAAAATAATAATTTTCATTGTTCGACCAATCAGAAAAATTGTTTACCAGGAAGGGGTATGACATTCATGATTGGGGATAATCGACGCCCTACTGTATAAATAGAAGTAATGAAGCCTACTTTCCTCTTATTTCAGTATGATGAGTAATGGAGGTTATATCATTCAGCATCGTTTCATGATGATCATTTTTCAGGAAAAATGAAAAATTTAGCCGAAAATTAATTTTTGGATAAACTGATCATTAAAATGTACACTTATGTGTACCATTTGCTTGTGGAATTTGTATTACTGAATTATTTTCAGAACTTTTTGATAGGCCATCGTAAGCAGATATTTCTCAAAGAAATTTCAATTGTCACACTGGAAACAAACAAAAAAAAAAAAAAAAAAATAATAATAATAAGATTTTGTAGTATTGGGGAAAAGGTTCCGATGCCCGTATTTACACAGGAGGATGGATTATAGGCTAATTCAAAAGTTCCCAAGTTGTGGGAAGCGCCCTCTTGAGGAAATGTGGATTTTATGGGGGGGGGGGGGGATTGTTTTTATGAAACAACTTTTTTAATGAAAGATGGACAACAATCCCACTAATACAAGTATGAAGCGTATTTTATTTCAATCTTAGAAATAAATATAATTTAAATATATATTAATTTATAAAAGTATGTTTAGCCATAGCTAAATTTCAAATGAGAAATCGACCTAATTTTTTAAATAATTTTTCATTAAAAATGGCGAAAATTTAGAAACTTTGCAGAAAACAGCGATGATTTCTAAATGTCAGTTATATGTTGCGACCTATATATAAGTTCGTATACAGCTGTTCCATTTTTATCAGTCATGCAGTTACTAGTTAGCTTTGTCAAATAGGGCCCAGGTTATCTCCTAGTTTTAACAGATATACTTCACTATTGCTCAACACACCACATCGTACCATGATTACTAATTACTGCTGTAACACACACACAGCAAAGAAAACGTTTTACATTAACGAAAAAAAAAAAAAAAATTTTGTTCCAGTCAATTCTCTCTCTCTCTCCCCCCTCCCATTTATAAAAATGGATGTAAATAATTAAAAATCTATCAAGAATCATATTCATTTATCAACCATGGTAAAATTTTACCTTATGTTAGTCCATGGTCACGTGCAAGTACACTCCACCCATTGCGTGTACAAATCTGCACACCACAAAAATATGCTGTCCACGTGTTTTAATATTGACTGTGATTATAACATAATTTTATCTTATATGACTGCCCCAAAATTTAAGTTAGTTTTTTTTAAATAAAAACTATTTTTTCCCGTATTCATGCCCCTGCTATTAACCTCGTTATGAATTTAAGGAAAGTTTGAACATTTTTTATTTATACTGTTACCTTCATAGCGGTAACTGTAATGACGTTTCATACCGTTACACCTCATAGCCCTAAAAAGAAAACCATGTTATGAATTAAACTTACATAGTTCGTAATCAAAGCAGTTAAAGGATACTCTTTCAGAACTGTCCATCCAAATCTTTGTATTACCTGCCTCATACCTTGTGACGTCACCAAGCTCATCTTTCTCCAGACTTGTGAAATACCGTAGTACAGACGTGTGGAAAATCGAGCTCTACTGCTGTTGACTTAATTGTAATTTCAAATTAGGAAATATTTGTTGCATTTTATTGGGAAAAGGCGACCTGCACTTACAAAAACTTATAAAAATACTGAATTACGAATAACTAGAAATACTAATGTTATCATTAGTAAAGGCAATATACACTACACGCACACACTCATCTTTTGTAATTAATAAAGTAAAATAAATATGCTACAAGCCTATGAATTACCTCTTAAACTATTCGCGCAGACTTTAGACTTAACTGTACTTATATTACCATCAGATTTATAAGGGTTAATTTGTAGAAATTTTTGCTAATAAGAAGTGTTATAAATTGCTAAGATAGTATTTATCGATCGTGCTTAGACGCGTTCACAAATACGCATGGCGTCTTTATGCCTTTACCATTTTCGTCTGCGTGTAACAATTAGACTCCAAGTGGATGGATTTTTACAAAATTTTATATTTGTGTCTTTAAAAATATTTCTCGTACAGTCCTAAATTTCATTAAAACCAGACCGACAGAAATACATTTTTTTTTCTTAATTTCATAAAATCTTGTGTTATCTATAAGCTTTATAAAAATGGAAATTTCCATCTATAAAAAGTGGAAATATCTTTCTGTTTGACATTTGTTACAGTAGATGTTTTTTTTTTTTTTCCCTATCCGCCCCCGTATAAACCGGCCCTCACACTTAAGCCAGGTCTTATTAATGTGATCATCTCGAGAACATATTGTATAAAAGTGGGCTACAAGATTCTCACCAGAGCTGTTCATGCAGGCATTCCTCAAAGAGGAACGTTGTCTGGTTTGATTTGATAGTTGTTGGCGCATCGGCTTCTGTGGCCATATTGCACCTCCCAAGGTTTTTTTTTTTTTGCAGTACTTTGATCCAAGCCCGAGGCGGGAATCGAACCCGCGACCTTTGGGTTGCCGGGCAGGTACTTTACCCACTCGGCTAGCCCGGTCGGCAACGTTGTCTGGGGCATCTTTCTAAACTGCGTTGTACCCTATTGTCACCTCTGTTCCTGATACTATCTGCTACAGGGTCGGGCCGTGCTACAGCCATTTTAGTACCTGAGGCAAGAATGAAAAATTGCGCCCTACTGTTAGCGATGGCAACCTCGGCAATTATTTAATATTTATTTTAGCGCCCCCGTTCAGCTTTTAACCTGAGGCAAGAGCCTCGTTCGCCTCACCCTCGGCACGGATCTGGTCTGCTATCCAGATGATATAAAGCTCTTCACAGCTATTAAACCTGGAGAGTGTCCACAAGCCCTAACTCGCACTTGAAAGCTACTCTCTATGGATTAGCTCCACATTTTTCTCGCTTTGGTCTTAGCTTAAACCCGAATAAATCAACCATGATGAACTCTTCTTTCAAGGAAAGTTCTACCTGCCTTCAACTAGCCATACTAGGAGTATTCATTTCACAGGTTGTTTCTCACACTAACTTGGGAATCATCTTCGATTCCAAGTTGACCATTCATGATCATGTGATTATCTACATACAAACATGTCCACAACGAGATGGCGAGCAAAAAGCTCGCCGATCCTAAGGTACGTGATTAAATATGTCAACAGCATCTACCCAGCAATTCTGTATGCAGTGGAAATTTAGGCAACCGCTACCCCCATAACTAATGACAAAATGTTCGCTGATGAATGCTGGCTGTTGAAGTGGATTGCTCATAAACATCATATCCATTCAGAACTTTGCACACAACTTACAAGAGCTCTTGACTATCAGAGGCTAAATGTCAAAATTTATAATGTACAGCTGATTGCAACCAATAAGTTGTCCATTGTTGACCTGAATCCTCCTGATGCTTGGTAATCAGCTCTTCGGTCGAAACCTGTTTTTTGGTCCTTGTAGAGTTTTAAACGCATCAGCGACTTAGACCATATTATGCCGTATGTATTATTATTGTAAACTGCGTGTATTCTGTGGTCTCTTTTCCTGTTTGCTAGACGAAAATTCCGAGTTTCAGGGAGAAAACACCGTGCTACCCTCGCATGAGACCGAATGACTCAACCACGTTGTAAAAAAAAGGCTTATAAAAATTTCTCACGTCACTGACGATATTTGAACTCAGTTCTTTTCCACCCGGTGTGGTGAGGACGGTGATTATACCAATTGTTATCCACGCGGGAAGGCGATATAGAGCGGAACCGTTTCGGTTATCTCAAAAGAGAATAACATGACCAAGTTTGCAAGCTCACTTGTGAACGGGTATCTATTATCCCATCAATAGACTACATCAGCGGTTCTCAAACTTTAGTGACATATGGACCCCTTTTAGCTTGAAAATTTAATTTTTTCACGGATCCCCACGCGTAACAATATTTTTTCAATGCTCTAAATTTTTTCAGTGTTTTTTTAAATAATGATAACAAATTTCGGATATTATTCGCAAACCCCATGAAGCATCTCTAAGGAACAAGCAGTTGTGGAAGTGTCGTAAAGGAAGAGGAACCAGGACAGGCCAGTGTACTGAAGAATCCCTGAGGTAGCCCAGGGAAGAGAAGAGCCTCTCGTGATCGGCGGGGAAGAGGCTCGAGTTTTCTCAGGCTGTACTGCTCGTCGTCTCATCACTTGGTAAAGAATACTCTTCTTGAAAATGTTAAATACATAATCTATCAGTTTCGCTAATTATTATCATAGTCACTCTCAGAGTTTTCCAAAATGGTCTCGGTCAGTACTTCACTTGATTTAATTTAATATAATTCTTTTATTTAGCACGTATGCAATTCCATTTGGAGTAGACTTCAGAATTTGACCATTTGAGTACCCATTTTTGCAATACTGTTATGTTTTGAACTATTAAATGTTTCATTACATTTTATTCATGAGTCTGTAGTAACTGATTCATCCACAACACTTTCGACCAATTCTTTCTAGGAAAACGAATTGGTAGAAAGTTTGTGGATGAATATCTAGGAGAAAGATGAGACTTCTTTCTTTCCACATTTGGAAATGACAGACCCAGAGCCCAGCTTTTTTCCAGAGATACAGTAATTATCTGAACTATAAATGAACCACTAGACTACGTTACGGTACCTATTATCCAAATACTATGCTATCATGTATGCCTCCAATGAAGGAGGAAGTGTTGGTCTAGCTGCACCGGGGGTCATCCCTAACTCCGCGTTAATGGCATTGTTTTGTACACGGACTCCGTGAAGGCCAGAGATGTAAAAAAATGTTAACTGAAAGTTTGCGAAGTGCGATGTTGAGGTATGCTGTAACTACGAGGGATTTAGACTGAAAAATGGGGGAAAAGATAGAAATATGGGGACGAAAAGGAAGGAATCCCCAGCGTAACAATGGAGACAAGCTCCACCAAGTGAAAAGAGGGCCTCCAATGAAGGAATGAGAAGAGCAGTTGCTGGACAAAATTGACGTCTGATACTTCCTACGAGCCTATTCCCCCCACATCCCCTTAAAATGAACCGCTGCACAAATACCACCTCACGACTATCCGTCATGTGAACATCAGGTGGTGAAATTTTGGCAAACATTTCTTCAATATTCCAAAACAACACTCGAAAAAGTATTTTTAGGAAAACATCACGCAGTGAAGTTGTTTTGGTAAACAATAACGTACAGGTATTTAATTCCTTACGTTATTTGAAAATAATCGAATGCATTAGTGGCGAAATTATAACTTCTATCCCCACGTGATTTTTAACAACCATACTTTTTAGCACCTTTCTGGTACAGAGCCGTCTCGGAGTGAACCAAGGTTCCTTGGGAAATAAACTGATTTTAATTAATAATAATACTATATCAGCTGTTGGGTCCCCTGACCTTTCGTCCCTTCCCCAACACATACTAAATTATAAATATGTTGGTATTAATCCATGTCTTATAACCCAAAGACCATACCTTTAATTCAAATTTAGGTGTTTATGTCGACCTTAAAATTTTGGAAGATTTTTTAATATTCATATTTTTTGAAATATTATACCATACAATGAATAAGTAGGTATTGAGTAAATATAAATGTTATACTAATTAATTATAATTTTAGCTATAACAGTTTTATACAAGTATATTTTTAAATGCCAAGAAAGTTTCATTAAATGGCATCGATACATATCCGATATTATTATTATTAGCCATATGGTGCAAGGAAGCCCGAGGCTTATGCTGCACCAGCCAAAAAAAAAAATTCTGAATTACTCAGAGAGAGAGAGAGTCAGAAGTGGAAGGGAATCAACAAGAAAGAGAAGAATGATGATATTCAACTCAGGACCCTGGGTGTGCCAAGCCCATACTCACCAGATGTGAGCCTCTGTATGTTTCCTAAATGTGAACTTTGCGCTTTAGGATTATATCTAAATTCAGGATACGTCGTATGGAGGGGGGATCCTAATTCAGGTGAATAATTTGCAGGTGTGAAGTTAAACGAATCTTCGATTAAACAAGGTTACAACTTTTATTGTAAATATCATATTCGGTGATAAATGCTTGGCGAAACTGTGAAGCCATATAAGAAAAAATGATTGAGATTGGCACTGTTTGTGTTTATGCTAGTGCTGGGCATAATCTATTATTTCGATTATAGAAAATCATTCCATTATTTCGATTATGGAAAATCATCCAATTATATTTCGAATGATATAATCGAATTACTTGATTCAGTCATTTCATTCGATAATTGAAATATCTCATTTACTAATCATTCGCTTACGCCCGTCAATAATTTAGGAATCATTAACCTAAACACGGTGGGCATTGCTCCAAGAAGAGATAGGGGTGCAACGAATCAAGTGATCTCTTGATAAAAGGAATTGAAAATTCCTTGAAATTAGTCTCTACCACAAATCTATATTGTGTCTTGTCACATTGTTTGAACTACTTATAACATAGAACTTTTTTTATATTTGCCTTCTCTTTAGTGCTATTATAATCTGATTTTCCTAAATGGATCTGCAGTTGTTAAACTAATGGGGAGAGATGAAGCCAGTCGTACGAACTGCAACATTTGTTAACATTCACGCTGCTTTCAATTATAGAAGCAGCTGGATGTCAAGCAAATTACTCCTGGGATTGTAGAAACGAGGTCAGTGTCAACGTAGTCTATAAACAGACCATGAAGTTCACACTTGTTATTGTAATTTTTAAGCAACAAAAAAATCCTGTTCTGATGTTAATTTATTTCAGATCGATCCGTATTTATTTGTTAAAAAGCTCTGTTAAAATAAAAAGCTAAGAAACTTCAGAACTAGAAAGAATCTAACAACATCAATTTATAGCCTTACTATTTGATGTTTAAATTCTTTCTAGGTCCTATGAAGTCCTTTTACAAATCCTTAGCAGAAAACAAATTTTTTCATTAATAATGATTACTGATTGCCAATAATACTGATTACTAATAAGCAATAATTTAAAGATAGGACCATGGAATCGTGAATTTTATTGCATTTAATAGGTCTCGGGTTGGTTGGTTCATTTTCAACTATTTCTTTTCGTTTATCTGAAATAAAACCTGATTGGGGAAATCTGTACGCCAACGCGCTCGTTGACTTGACTTTTTTTTTTTTTCTCTTCTCTCTTACGTCCCCTCTAGAGAATTGTTCGCTCAGCTTTTTTCAGGCACTGCACTGGCCACTTTTATATTTGAGATAAAGTCACAGACTACAAATAATATTAATATGATATGTACTCGCACTTGACATAGGAGTATACGCGGAGGGAATAAGGGTGATCGCACCTGGCCCTAAGTAATTTACAGGCGCCTAATCTTAATACAGAACGTGTGTTCTGTATTAAGTGGAATAGGACGTGAAGTAGAACCACTCGCCCCTTGCTGTTTACTCGAGTGGCGATCTTGAGTATAAGTGAGGTTACAGGCATACTGTATTTCCCACCATTAAAAAAAAAGCTCAGGGGCAGCACTCGGGTTGGGGAAGCACTGCTCTAGAATTAATCGGGCAGCCGATCTCAGGCGGAAGAAATACAGTTTTCCACTTCGAATTATTCCAGATTTCTCAGCCAGCAAAACCACATACCTGTTACTATCTGTATTTTGTACGTGGTGAGGGGACAAAACAACAATAAATTGTACAAGAGGTAACGTGGTCTAGCAACTACCACTATACCATTACCTACAGCCCTGTCTAGTTGGAAAGATCAAGATAATGGGGCGTTGTGAATTTAAATAAAGCATTATAATTAGACCAAGTCTGCCCATCCCTTTTAATGGAATTATATATTACTGTTATCCAAATTATTGATTAACTAGAGGTACCTAGAGAAAATAATATTAGAGATTCGCTAGAATAGTATGACTAACATAGAATGGAATGCAAAATGAAACCAAAGTCTAACTGTTGCGCAACAAAAAGAGAAACGAAATTTTTAATCTGTTATCCATTGTTTTGGAGATGTAATTTCAGAAGCAAACCAGTGATACTTTTACAGTTAATAAATGCTCAGCTTTTAAACCAAACACGAACCTAAAGCTTTTTTTTTCCTTATTTTTTTTTATACGTGCGTGTGTTAAGAAATAATTCAGAGTCATTGCAGTATGTACAAGGGTGGTACAGACTATCTTTCTGTGGGGGTTTATAATGATGATATACAATATATCAGCGATGGTGAACCAGTGGCATGCATAGGAAAATATACGCGCACACGACTACTCATAATAGTAATGGCTGATAGATTCTAAATACTTGATACTAAATTAACACTAAGGACCGGCAAACAGACGATCGCGATACGTTCTGGGCGACCACTCGCATAGAAATAAAGCATAATTTGAACAACACTAATGTCAAGTATCTCATTAATTACTTGCCTGATTAGTTGGTGTTTTTTATTTTTTTAGTTAGATGGTGCGAGAAGGTGGGCCGCCACACCTTGTTTTTGCTAACAGGAATGAAACCCGGTTCGGTCATAGGCTGATGTACCTTCTGAAATGGGTGGTTGTCTTATTTAGTACCAGCTTGTTGGAATATTTATTACTGAATGTCTCCTGCAGCTAGGTTGTTATTTGACCGACTATAGCCTTTCCTTTAGAAGTCATATCAGCGTCTGTTGGCCTCTTGCATCAACGAGCTGTTTCCTACCACAGGATCGCCATTGCCTGGATGTTTTTTGGTTATTAGACCAATCTCGATACACTTGCGACAGAGCTGCAGTTTCCTAGATATTCATACCGGCGACTACCTTGCCGCGTTCAAAATCACTTAAATTTTTTGTTATAACTATGGTTGCACTGAATTGCACACAACATCATCCCTGCCTGTCTGCCCATCTGTTTTATATGTCATAGTACGAAGAAGTGATGCTGGTACTGAAGGAGCCTTCCATTTCATGAAAAAAGGTAGATGTACCTAATAAAAAGGTCTCTCAGTGTATATTAGAGATAGTGAACCTTTTGCAACTTGTGAGTCAAAAGTTGAAAAATTTTGCTAACGTTAGGGAACCTTTATCGATATTATAAAAAAGGTAACAGTAGCTGAAATGAGAATTTTGTTGTTGCATAATTTTGCATAGAATTACAATGCGATTTTCGCTGATAGTCTGTGAAACAAATTTGTAATTAAATAAGAAATAAAAAAAAGTATACTATATAAAAGTACTTTAATTTTTTGGTATAAACCAGGAGCTGGAAACCTTTTCATCATACCAGATGCTTTATAAAATACACAAGCATGGCCGCCGGCATGATATTTTGCAAGGTGGTGCATGTGGGAATAAATTTTTTCTTCACCAAATTTTCGAATACATGCAATATCTTATGTTTCAATAAATTAATTAAAATATTAAAAATTGTATATTACTGTACTTCGAAATCCAATGGTGGTGCCCATGTACACAAGGTATGATGGAAATTTTTTTTTTCACAAGTGTATTTTTCTCTTAAATAAAATACGCTAGTTGTAGAATTATTTTGATTATGGTATATAAAATATCTGGAATTGGTTTTCTCCAGATAATTACATTACATTTTTATTTCTATTCATCGCGATCGACCGCGAATTAGGAATTTTTTTTTTATTCATCTTTGTGTTGTACCCAGTTTGTTAGGGCTCGTATAAATTTATAACAAACTAAAGTACTTAAGTCTTGTTTTTTTTTTTTTTTTTTTTATATCTCCACCAGCAACTTATTAATCTACAAGGATTAGTTCAATCGAACGATTACGTATAATTCGGACTGATAATGCAGCTGGTTGATGAACATATACAGGGAGTGGACAAAATAACGGAAAACCCTGTGATGAGTTGTAGGATTTTAGGAGCATCAGCGACTAAGGCCACATTGCTCCATGTATACTGTCTGTAAATTGCATGTGTAGTCGATTTTCTGTTTGCTGGACAAAAAACCCGAGTTTCCAGGAGAAAAGCCATGCTACCCTCGCCTGAGACCAACTAACTCAATGCAATACGATGTCTAACTCAATGCAATACGATGTCGGGAGCCCTTTATTTTTTAAACAGCTTGTATTCTACGTGGAACAGATTCAAATAAATCTTGAACTATTTTATAGAAATACTGGACCATTCTTCAAAGAGCTGCGTTTTAAGCTGCACGAGTGTGTGAACGTGGAGGGAATCTGCTTCTCACTCTCCTCTTCAAAGATACCCACAGTGGCTCAATAACGTTTAAGTCTGGTGATTGAACAGGCTATGGGAGAAGTGCTTAGTCTCAATTCTATTCTCCTCAAGCCAGAAACGGCGCTAGCGTTTATGGCACCTGAGGCAAAACCTTGTCACGACGCATAATTCATATCGTATCTTAACATGCATATATATGCAGTAGCGCATCTAGCAGCGCCTATTTTAGGCGGCGCCTGTGGCAAGTGCCTCACTTGCACACCCCTAGCGCTGGGCATGCCTCAAGCCAAGATTGGACACATTTGGCTGTGTGCATTGGAGTATTATTATCATATGTCATCGTTTGTGGGAAAGAGTGTTTGCACCAGGGAATGAACCTGATCTCTCAGAATATCAAGGTAATCACTGGTATTAATTAGCCCGTTTAGGGTGATGATTTGACGTAGAGAATACCAAGGTACTGCTACGCAAAGCATTGCTCCTCCATGTTTGGCGGCTGGCACAGGCAGTCAGGATGATGCACTTCCTCTGGCATTCGCCAAGCGTAAACTCGCCCTGATGTTGGAAAAAGTGTAAATGAGATTCGTCTGAAAATGTGAGGTTTCCAGTCATCAAGTGTTCAGTTTTTATGCTTCTTACACCACTACATCCTCTTTCTAGCATTACCAACAGTAACGAGTTGCTTACCAATAGCAGCTCTGTAATAAATTTCAGCTTTATCAAGTTCTCGCTGAACTGTTTTGCTATAAACTGGATTGCCGAGACTCACATTAAGTTCTGCAGTTATTTTTGAAGTAGTCGTTTTACGTTTTCAGCTTACAATCCTTTTCAGTCAGCTTTGATTTTCTGCCACAATTCGTTCTATCAGATTTAGTTTTTCCATACTTGGTGAATGAGGACATCACTTTCGATACAATTGCTCTGGATACGTTAAGCAAATCAGCAGTTTTAGTCGCCGATCATATCTTTTTCACCCTCCCCGGTAGCGAAGTGGTTTCGTCATCCTTACAATCCATATGGAAAACGCCTCGGTTCGAATCCTGCCTATACGGGCGAAACTTATGGCCTTCTTCTTCTCCCCCCCACCCCAACCTGGCTGAGTCATTCGATTTTGGGCGAGAGTTACATAGTTTTATTTCTGTAAACACGGAATTTTTTCACCCCTTAAAACAGGCAAACCGAATACATGCAATATACAGACATTATATAAAATCCCATTGCTTTAGTTTCCTTGAACAAAATAACAGCATGCGCGATCTGGTCCTGGGGTAACGTACGTGGACATGGATACGCACATTGCAACATGCATATTTATGCAACGATGCTGCATAAATATCGATAGAAATAGTGTACGCGTATAGTACTGAAATGAGATCAACAAAGTTCTGTGAAGAGAATGTTTCAGCATGAGTCACGCAACATGTGTCTGTCTCGTGATGATTTATGCAATCTAGTTTAACTATTTGTACTATCAAAGTCTAGATGGAACAGGTTCATAAATTACTGGCGTGTGGCTTCCACAATTGCCTGACTATAATTCGTGTAGTGGTTTTCTCTGGGGGAAATCTAAACGATTACATATACCAAACCAGATCTCGTGCAAAAGTAGAGCACAGCAGAATGCCAAGCGATTACCATGTCATAAGGGAAACACATAAGCCAACTTGCTTAACGTAGTTGTACATAAATTGAAGAAACGTATTTCACTCCACCCAATGGGAGCCTCTAAAAAAATCCTGTACAGAGGGCGACCACTATTTGCAAACAAAATGACGCATTACCAAGGCAAAGAGATCGAAGCCGGCCACACGATTGTGATTAAGGTAGTAACCGTACAAGCCAGTTGAGCTGAACTGAGAGTTGATACGGTAGAAACTTTTAACTCCGATAACACTGAGGTTCGATTTCAGAATGGCATCTTCAGACAACATGGATTAAAAGCGGGCCACAGGGATGCTGGTCCTTATTGACTCAATTCCTTTGCAAATTGGATAATTGTGGATCTTTACTCAGAAGAGTTCGTTCCACCTCATTACACAGATGATCAATTGGTTTGAGATCTGGTGGTGGTGTGTGTGTGTGTGTGTTGTGATAAGCGCCAAAGCAGATGAAGCGTCAATACGCTGTGTCTGTAATTGTTTATATTTTCGATCGGTTTGCTGAATAAAAAATCCGATTTTCTAGGAAAAACCATGCAGGCCTTGATTGCTGTTTCACACTGCGGAAGGACCAACTTCTGGTCCTCCCATCAGTGTGAAATAGCAGGAATCGGGAGTAATAAGGCCAAACAGTTTTCCAACCCTCCACTGTTGGTGTTCCCGAGCTCACTGCAACAGTACCTTCTTGGGGTTTTTTTTTTTTTTTTTTTTTGTTTCTTTTTTTTTGAGAGGAGTGAAACCCAGTCCAGTCCGGTCCGGTCGCAATATCCCATCCCCGACGAGGTACAACGACATGCGCATTTCAAAAATTACTCTTTGGTTACTACTGTAGGACTGGGTTGTTATGTTGTACTAGATCGTTATTTTACTGACTGCAAAGTTTCAGCTACCAGCACGAGTGTTGTCAGCTTCCATAAGTAGTTGGCATCAACGAGCTGTTTCCAACTAAAAGATCGAAGTTGCTGGATATTGCTTGTTTAACCAATCTCGATACACCCGATGTAGAATTGTACGTAAAAACTCAGCACAGTTCTACTTTCCGAGGTACTCATACCAGCAGAAGCGGCCCCAGGTCTATCAGCGCCCTGTGAGAGAATTTTTGGTGCGTCCTCTCCGACTTGAAATTTACAGCAAATCAGTGAATTTTCGGGAAATTTTTTGCCCCCTAAATTTTGGCGCCCTGTTCGGGGGAACCACTCCATCGATGAGCGTCTACCCTGTGTTTACAGGGTCAGACTCTCATCTATAATCAGAAAGGTACCACTCATCCTGCATCCGCCCTTTTTTTCCATAATAATATTCCGTTCTAATGTAGCACCTCATGACCTTTTCAAACCCATTTTAACTGTTATTCAGTATCTGGAAGATGCTCCTCCAACTGCAACATGATCATTTTTCTTATAAATAGTTGGACTGCAAAATTTCGAAGTGCGTAAAAATATTCTTTTGTACTAATTAACAGTCGTTCACATCCAGGAGTCAGGGAGTGGATATTAGGAGCTTCTCAATTAATTGTCCCCTCAAGTCACAATACATTCATATAAAAGATAGTTCCAATCTTCCTGGAATCTGCAATCAATGATTTCAAATTCCCTTAACTTAAAAAAAAAAAAAAAAAAAAGGAACCATGTCCAGTCAAAAGATAAGTTGCATGGAGATTGGGATTAAACCAAGTTGCCCACTGTTTATCATTATCATTTACTGTCGGAAAAAAATTTCGTTATTGCTTCTTACACACAATTGTTCCAACATTCTTGCCACCGTTTTCGTTTCCTATTTGTAACTCGCAATCACAATCTATTTGAAGTGACAAAAGGCTATATGTCAGCCCCTGTTTTAGATATAACTCATTGATAGAAACATCAAGCGTAAATCCAGTGGTAGGCGTCCTGTCAAAACTTGTAGTGCATCAGTAGACACAGTTCGGCGGGTAATCTTACATAGAATAATGGACGGAAAAACTACCCTCTCCTGAAGCCGATTAACCCAGCCATGTTTTGAAAAGGCCCATAAAAAAATTCCTCGCATAATTGACGGGATTCGAACTCAGGTCTTTTCTACCCGGTGTGGGGATGACGGCAATTATACCACCTGTGCTACACGCTTGAAATCAGCGTTTACTAGAAACTATAGTAAAGCCGTAAAATATGCCACTCTTTATGTGTGAATCAAAGGAAATGTACACAACACATCTTCGATTCTTCAGACAAAGAAATAGTCTTCATAGACGATTTTTTTAAATATATTTATATATAATGGTTATTTTATTTATTTATTAAACAAGGCGTTCCCTGCCAAAAACTGGCATCAAGTCCCTTCAACTGTCCAAGTGTATTGTCTGTAAATTGTGTGTGTTCTCCGGTTGATTTGCCTACTTTGCTGTAAGAAAACTTCCAGTTTTCTGGGGGAAGGGACCCTTGCTATCTACACCCGAGACCGACTAACTCAACGGAGTGAAAAAGCCCATAAAAACCCTACTCCCTCCTCTTGAGTTTGGCTAACTACAGCCTCGATTGAAGAAGACTTTAGACGTTCCTTTAGGACGGGAATCGAACCCAGACCTCTCCAAATGAGTGACAAGTGGCAAAACCACTATACTGTCACGGAGGTTTTTGCTGTACTACGGTATTTCTATTTTAGCGTTGTTGGCCTCTTTTGTCTGCTATTGGGCATTTTATGTAAATCTTTGACTATTCATGGTTAAAAATTAACGACTGGCGCTGGCAATCAGCAAGCTTAAGCTAAAAATCATTCCGAAAAGAAGGTAGATGAAAACAATGGACACCGATAAGTTCTTTTACGTCATTTAAGCCCCTTATCCACCCTCGTGAGTATTACAGTTGGTATAATCACTGTCCTCTCCCAGAAGATGGAAAAGACCTGAGTTGAATGCGGTCGTTAACTTGAGGAATTTTTATGGGCCTTTTTCACAACGTGGCTGAGTTAATCTGTCTCAGGCGAGGGAGGCCTGGTTTTTTTCTCCTGAAAAATTGGTTTCGTCTAGCAAAAAGCAAATCGACCACAGAACATACCTCGTGAAGGATGTTTTAATGGAAAATCAGTATAGTTATTAATAGCAATCATTTCAATATTTTTTGCTGTCAATTTTTCAATGATTAATAAAGAATCTTAAATTACTTTTTAGTTGTTTTTTTAACATTAAACCTTGCATTGTCTTGGCAAATTAAAAAAAAATAAATATATAAAATAATAATAATCAATAATGAAAACTGTTGTCATACGTTGTGATTCCAAACTTTTAGGCGGGAGTATATACAGGAAATTTATGTTTACTTCAGGTTATGGGTGGACTTGATTCACAAAAGGAATGCATTATATATAATGATAACGTGTTCAGCTGTTGGGAAATCCCTTTTCACAACATCTACCTGAAGTTCAGATCTAAAGTAAGCTGTTGCAGTATTGCGTTCTAGAAATGCAACATTTCTTTTGATAAAGCGTGGTAATTCTTCCTAGTAAATTCTTCCTTTTCAAGCAAATAACAGACATTTTAGTCTGCATTAAAAGCCAGTTTCGTTTTCAGTGTACGAAGTCAAACTATATCCGACTATCACATGCACCAGGAAATTAGACAGTACAGATTCTCCACGTGTTTTTGTTCGATATTTAACGTTTCCTAATTTCCTGTACTTTATTTTTCTTTATGTTTCATGCCATGGCTTACTGCTTTCATGTTAGTTATTTGGTTTGGTATTAAGTAATAGAATCACGATATTTTCACATTTGCTTCTACTGTGGCTAAGCCATTTACTATTTGCAAAAGCGGACTCCCCATACAATTTCTAAAGACATTCGAAAATTTTTGCGTGAATAACAATACGTGAGATTAATAATTAAAATTTCAAAAGTAAAGAAAATTAAATAAATAAATAATACTAGACACCACGTATATTTACAAAATTAAATGGCGTATTGACAATGAAACGGATAAGTATTTCGTACACAAAGACATGTTCAATTCACTAAATTATTCTACTTTTTTTTTTTTTTTTTCACAAGTGGTACAATCAGTGGCAATAAAGTGACGTTGGTTTATCAGTTACTGTTACAGTACCACAGTAACACTAAAAAAGATAAAATGAAATGGTTTGTGTTTATTTTGTATTTATAACAACCGATGTTATTAATGATTAAACGTTACATGATGTAGTCGTATTCATAAGTCAATAGAACGAAGTGATGTGTCACTCTAAAACTGGCTCTTACTGCTTTCCTGTTGTAGAAATTTACCATGCACGCGCATAGCGATGGTTTGGACCTCTTCTCAGAAGAATTAAGGGTGACTGAATGTTTCAGGGAAAGACTGGTTTTTGTTAGTGTTTATTCACAATAATACGATAAATTATTCATTTAAAAAATTCTTCGTTGTCATACGATAATAAAACTTGAAATTAAACGACTGCGAGGACCTCTATCTCATTTTAATATTGTGGAAAGGCAATATCAGTTGAAATCATCAGTGTCACTACTAGTATCAATAAATCATTTAATTTTGCAAACATTAGTGGAGTCTATTTTATTTTATTTTATTTTAATTAGCAATTAGGACATTTCTTTCAAGCAAATAAGTAGATTCGGTATATTTTATATTAAACAGTATGATAGCCCAAGGGGCTCACATCTGGTGAGTATGGGCTTGGCACACCCAGGGTCCTGAGCTGGATATCATCATTCTCCCCTTTCTTGGTGATTCCCTTCTGATTCTTGTTCTCTCTCTCTCTCAGGGTAATTCAGAAATTTTTTTTTTTAGCTGGTGCAGCATAAGCCTCAGGCTTCCTTGCACCATATGCTAATGTGGTGCAAGAGTTCTGCAGGTTGACATGCAGAACTCTTTGAGAGCAAATTTCATTTCCGTGAAAGCTTCATTCCCATGAGAATGTGCAGTATTACAGAGGATGTGTATTAGCCTGGAGGAGGAACAAAGAATGTGTTCTTGGATAGCACAGGAATAGACAGCATTGTTGGTACATCTCATCTCAAAAGACGGTAGACATTCATGGGTCAAATTTGAATCATCCAATTTAAGACTGGTCCTTGTGGGGAGGGGGGGGGAAGGGAATACGGCTGGTACAGTTCACCAGGGTTCCGAACCGGAAACCTCAACCCCTCAATCCAGGAAAGGAAAACTATCTGCTACCCTAGATCTCTTGGATTAAGTGCATATTTCTCAGTGGCATTTGTTACTATTTCTTTCAAATAAAAATTCCTATTAACGAGAGTATTTAATAATAAAACAGCGCTGTTGAATAAATAAATTACAATATTTAATAATTTATTTATTCAACAGTGAAACATTCTTAAGGCCATAAAAGCTTATATTTATGGCTGATGCTATAAATATAAGCTATACTTGTAAGACAATCCTGCTGCTAAAGGATTATCTTACAAAGCACGCTTCTGAAACTTCCCAGAAATCATAATTCAAGTAACAATCGCTATGTTATTTCTCTTCAAGTATATGACACAGAATGTTTCATAATACTTTCCTACAAAATAGAAATTTTTGAAGTGATCTGACCTTGAATGTTCTTTGACGTGACCCTTCTATTCGAAGTGCAAATCCCTCTTTCCACCATTTGCAACTGTCAAGTAAAAAAAATCACAAGAATGGGGTCGATGAGTATTTCTCCAAGAAAAAAAAAAAAAAAAAGCATCAAATTAATGAGCACTCGAATTGGATATCATTTAAGTAATATACTGAAAACAGAAGGAACTTGGAAATTATTTAAATAGTATCTAAGATAAACCGATAAAATATACAAACGACCCTTAACTCTATCGCAGTAATCTTTCACCAAAAGATGAAAGACTGCTTTCGCCTCAGTAGTTAGCAAAGAAATTGGTTCTTGGCTTGCCCGAGCCTCTCTTTAATTATTTAAAAGGAATATTAAAACCCACTAGATAATCATTAAGCTTCTCTCAACAGGTTCATCTAACTACAGTTAATACTGATCTAGCTTCGTGACAAATACCGAAGAAATCTTCATAAATCAGGTATCCATGGGATACCTGATTAGCAAGTGCTTGATTTCTGCAAGCTATACATATAGAACAGGTGAACCAATAATCTAAAAATATTGTTAGAAATCGCATTTGAATATTTCTGTTATATAATACAATAGCTCTGATTATAATTTACATAGAGTGACGCCACCAATATGTGAACCAATGCTGCCGGTTCGGTTCTGTGGTAGCGTGCTTGTCTAAACAACAAAGGGCTCAGGTTCGAATCCCCTTTTCGGTATGGGCGTTAGTAGTAGTAGTAGTAGTAGTGGCACTTGATGCAAGAAAGCAAGTGTAGGAGCTTATGCAGCATCAGCCAAAAAAAAAAAAAAAAAAAATCACACCATACCCTCCAATTGCCTGTCCAGTTCCTCCTTAAATTTATTTAACCTATCAACTTCCACAACGACAGATGGAAGTTTGTTCCAGCAATTAACCACCCGCTGGCTAAAGGCAAATTTCCGCACATCTATTTTACATCTATCCTTTCTTAATTTGAACTTATGTCCCCGTAGGTTCGTATTCTGAACAAGTGGGAGGATCCCATCAGAATTCAGCGTGCTCAACCCATTCAAGGCCTTATAGACCTCAATCAGATCACCGCGCAGGTGCCTAGTCTCCAGCCACTGCAATTTGCAGAACTTAAGCCTCTCTTGGTAAGAGGATCCCTTCATTCCCCTCACCAATCGTGTTGCTCTTCTCTGTACACGCTCAAGCAAATCTACATCCTTCCTAAAATGAGGCCTCCAGACCTGTACGCAGTACTCAAGACGTGGCCTGACCATTGCCTTATACAGAGGGACAATCACCTCCTTTTCCCTGCTAGCAAAATTCCTATATATCATTGACAAAACCCCATGACCTGCCCTAGCAGCCTGTCTACATTGCTCAGAAAACTTCATATCTGACTGCACAATTACTCCCAGGTCTCTTTCATTTTCTACCACCTTAAGTGTAGTACCACACAGTTGGTACGTTTCTCTGGGGTTACTTCTACCCATATGCAGTACTTTGCATTTGTCAAGGTTAAACTTCAGTTGCCACTTCTTAGCCCATCTGCCCAAATTATCTAGATCCTGTTGCAGTAGCACACTGCCATTACTGTCATTAACAACCCTGCCAACCTTCGTGTCATCTGCAAACTTTGACATTAAGCCTGATATACCTTCATCAATATCATTGATAAATATACAAAACAACAGTGGACCCAACACCGAACCCTGTGGGACTCCACTAATAACATTAGTCCACGAAGAGCAGCACCCATTGATTACCACCCTCTGTCTTCTCCCACTTAACCATCCTTTTATCCATTGTAGCAACTTACCCTTAATACCATTCTGCTCCAATTTGTACAGTAGTCTTCCATGCGCAACAGTGTCAAAAGCTTTCCTGAAATCCAAGTATATGATATCAAAATTATTTTTTGCATCCAGTTCCTTTGTGACCACATCATAATAACCAATCAAATTTGTCAGACAAGACTTTTCCTTAACAAACCCATGCTGTGTCTGAATTATTGCTGCAGTCTTGTCTAGATGATCCTGCAATGCATCTTTAACCAGTGACTCCATTATTTTACCCGGAACAGAAGTTAAACTAACTGGTCTGTAATTATTCGTGTCACCCTTCGAACCTCCTTTGTGAATTGGGGATACATTTGCACATCTCCAGTCCGTGGGAACCTCCCCTGAATCCAAGGATGCTCTCATAATTATGGCTAAGGGTTTGCTTAGTTGCTTTGCCGCCTCCTTTAATATAACTGGATAGATCCCATCCGCCCCAGGTGCCTTTCTTATGTTTAACTTCAACAATTTCTCCTCCACTTTGCTCTCAGTTATTACAAAATCATTAAGCACACTGCTACAATTTGATAACCTTCTTCCATTTTCAAACTGTAATGATTCCTCACGTGTGAATGTAGATGCAAAATACTCATTCAGTTTGTTTGCTATCTGAGCAGGATCATCAACAGTCGAACCATCGATGTCAAGTGGACCAATCATATTCAGCCCCTTCCTTTTAGAGTTTATATAAGTAAAGAAATCCTTGCTGTTTTTCTTAGCATCTTTTGCCAAAGATTTCTCGTAATCCGCCTTTGCCTGCCGAACCTCCTTTGTGACCTGATTACAGACTAGCTTATATCTGCTACAGGCTTCTGCGTCGCCTGATAATTTATATGCATCCCATGCATTTTTCTTCTCTGTCACGAGTCTCATTAGTTCATTTGATAACCATTTAGGCCTAAACCTTGAACAATATTTCTTCATCGGTATGAAAAGTCTAGTAGCTTCCACGATTAATTCCTTGAATGCTTCCCACTTAGAATTTACTGTTTGTAACATCGTCAGTCGATCCCACTGTACAGAATTTAAAAACTGTCTGAGACCACTGTACTCCCCTTTACGGAAGCAAAAACCCTTTCCTTTACCCCTGACGTTGCGATTGTCTAATATTTATTAATATGAGGTATAAAAGCTGCGATAAGGCAATTCGATTTCAACAATCGAATTGCCTTAAACTTTATGATTGACTGCTAATACTGCTTGGTTCCCCAATTCAGCTCTCTGTTTAGCCTTCATTGATATATATCATTATAATAACATCCGAAATGACACTGGGTGTCAAATGGATTTAGACAGTTAGATTTTAAGCCAAAGCACGTTAAGCTGGGCTCAAAATATGAAATTACATATTTTTATTTTTACAAAAAGGAAATCCAAGGGAGAGAAGCCCCAAGTCACGGCTTATTTGTCTTATTCCAAAATCGGCGCTGGTCAAATGGGACCTGTGGGTACATTACTGACCCACTTCCAAGCATTCTAATGCTTAGTTAGATCAACCTTCCATACTATCACATTTAGAGAACACCAGGACTCTTACATCAAATTAAAATGTTTACTTCGTTTAAGCATTTCATCTTCGTATCTTAATCTGAAGTTAAGGTCATTAAAATAATCTCACAAATTCCTTTATTTTTCTTATTAGAAATCGGAAGAGCAAGGAAAATATGAAAGGTCCAATCTTTGGGGGAGGTGTGGTAAGAATAAGAGCCCTTTAAAATTGTTCTGTTTAGAGATGAATGCAGAAGTAACGTGCAAGATACCTTTAAAATACTCTCGAAAAGGGGGGGGGGGTGTAATTTAAAAGGAAAACTTAAAATAACATTTTATCATTAAATAGATTCTTCTTACCGTTTGCATCTCTTGAAAATGAGCTGACAGTAGAGATAAAAACGAACTAGGGCACTTTTATGCGTACTTTATCGCTGTACACAAATGTTACTTTTTCAGACTCGTTTCAAAGACAGTCACGTGATAGAATTAGAAGAAATTTGAGTGTTGTTCAGAGGATCGCATTTCCGTCAATCAGCTGACCAGTACTAATATATGAGATGAATAACTCGCAACACAAACATTTCCCTTTTCCTCCCATAATAATATAGTGTTTCAAATAACTACTCTAATTCGACTTTATAAATTTTCACTAATCATGACATTAAAAACCTTCGCGTGTTCATTTCCATTAAGGGATTATTACAATTTAAGCAACTTTTCTCTGTAATAATTACCTTTATAAAGAGTACGTATCACGTTTCAGAACCTATACGGGCCCCTTTATCACATGCACAACCCCATCAGTGGTCAGGACGTCCATGCAAGTACGAAAAGGGAGATGACGTCATAAGAGAGCAATTGATTCCAACTAATCACCAGAACTCAGCAACATAGCTTATCCTCTAAAGATCAGTTCTCTTATAATTATCTACAGTAATTTTAAACCCTAAGTAATAGGGGGGGAAAATTAAAAAACAAATGGAATATTTTGTTATAAATTAGTGGCGGACAAAAAAACTGCATCACCTTAAACAAAGTAACATTTGTAGTGAAACGTATAAGATATTGTTTGATTACAGTCATTTTGTTTGTCGCAAAGCGAAGGTATTGCATCAGATAACGCTTCTATTGCAAGGTATTGCATCAGCCGTTTCTATAAATACGGCATTGGAAGGGTATACACACACACATTAATGTTCTGTTTTGCGGAGGTGTAAGCATGTTTGTTTGTTATTTGGTTTTTAGGAGCATTAGCAACTAAGGCCATATTGCTCCGGGAATATGCGGTGGTCATTCCCTTGACCTTTCCGCATCCTCCGTATTTGGTGGTAACAGGCTCGAACCCCGGTCTAATCAAGAAGCGTGTGCTACGCACTGCTGCTCCTTCCCACCTGACTACGGAGACACCTGGCTGAAATTAAAGTGTGAAACCGGTGATGTGAAGAGAAGACCGTAAGAAAGTGACTACAACCTCCCAAGATCGATATTTGAAACGACTGTGCCTTCGTAATTGCTATGTTAATGCTCCGGATCTAAAACTGGACTTTGAGACAGGCTCTGGTGTTGAAACAAGTGCACGAACTATCCAAAGACGGCTTTCGGAATGTGGTCTGCATGCCTATCCTCCCAAGAAGAAGCCTTTGTTAACCCAACAAATGAGGAAGAAGCGACTTGCTCGGGCTAAAACGCATATTTCATGGAAAAAAGAGCAAAGAGACACCATCATATTTTCTGACAAATCGAAATTCAACCTGTATGGCTCGGATGGGAAGCAATATGTCAGAAGACGAAAATCGGAAGCATATCATCCTGACCGCATAACACCAACTGTAAAGTTCCCCACTGGTTGGATGGTCTGGGGATGCATAACAAGCAAAGGGATGGGACAAATTAAGTTTATTAAGGGAATGGTGAATACAGAAACTTACACTGCTATCTTGGAGGAGTGCCTGAAACCCGTTATCAGGGATCACACCACACAGATGTCCAAAACTGCATTTTTCAACAGGACCTTGCCACACAGCAAAATTGGTAAGTTTTATGCTATTTTGATTTAAGAAGTTTGTCTTCTTGTCTCACAAGGTTTAAAACATACATCAATGTTTTCCCTTGTTTTTCTCCCTTAAAGTGCAGACATACATACCTCGGAAATGCTGGCATTATTATAGTGTTTGACTGGCTTGACAGCAGGCCACATTTGATCCCTATTGAAACCAGCTGGTACATAATGCCGTCTAAAATTGCTCAAAAGAAGCCAACAAGTAAGATTCGGCTGCAGAAGAGCATTTTAAGGGTGTGGTACCATAAAATTGGGCAACTGTATATCCAGAAGTTGATTAACTCTATGCCAAATCGTTGCAAGGTTATTTGGTTTTTAGGAGCATTAGCAACTAAGGATTTATTGGGGAAATGCGGTGGTCATTCCCTAACCTTTCTGCATCCTCCGTATTTGGTGGCCACAGGCTCGAACCCTGTTCTAATCAAGAAGCGTGTGCTATGCACTGCTGCTCCTGGCTACAGAGGCCCTTCGTTGCAAGGCTGTAATTGAAGCTGGAAGAGGAACAACAAAATATTGAGGACTTATTTTGCTGATTTACAGTACATAATACTATTACATTAACTTGTCATTTCAGTTTGTACACGTAAATGCAATAAAATATATGTTTGGTTATCATGGTTGCCATTTGCACGATTTCTCACATTTCCATTAATTACACACTTTACCCTTTGGGAAGATGGCGCCTCCGTAGCCAGGTGGGCAGGAGCAGTAGTGCATAGCACACGCTTCTTGATTAGACCGGGGTTCGAGCCCGTACCCACTAAATAGCAGGATGTGGTAGGTCAGGGAATGACCACTGCATATTCCCAGCCCAGATAAAGGGTGAGGGTCGGCATCAGGAAGGGCATCCGGCCGTAAAAATTGCATGCCAAAACATTAAAAAAAAAAAAAAAACGTTGACCCCATATAATAATGGGAAAAGGCGAGGACAAAAAAAAAAACCATTCCCTTTGGGGAAGATATTTATGGCAATTAGGTATATCAGGTGGTCTTCTTATTGGATTTCATTCACAGAGATATATATCCCATCTAACAAATACATTTCAAACATTTCTGCAACCCACAATGCAGTGCAAAACACATTATTTGTAAAATTCACAAGTGATGCAGTTTTTTTGTCTGCCATTGTATAATCTGTTGCTGAAAGGTTGCATCTATATCCCTCACCATATTTCTATTTATTCTTATCCTTAAACTTATTTATTTTTCTTTTCGGCAACAGAATAAAATTTATAACAATTTCATTTATTTTTTTTGTTTTTCTTTACAATTTTTGTTACTAGAGATTTAAAATCAATGTACATAATTACAAGAGACTTGATCTTTAGAAGGTAGGATATGTTACTTGGTCTGTGATTGACCAATCAGGGATCAGAGAGACTTCATGACATTAACTCCCTGCTCTGGGATGCATAAAAGCCTTAGATGCTCCAATAAAATTATAATCCTATCCCTGCTGTGATCACAAATAGGAATTATGCATATGATCAAAGAGTTAGTATAGTTTGTGGAATGTGAGGTATGTTCTTTATAAAGGCAATTATTGTGCAAAGTAGCTTAAATTTTAGCTATCTTTTAATTGCAAAATTTCATTACTCCAGACTCATCATTAAACTCTATCAATAATAAACAGCAAAAGTATGATTGACTAATAATCAATTCTTAATAGGTACCTCATTAACGAAAAAAGATGCAACTACTTCCTTTGTGGTTTATCTTCTAAAAGGGTTTATCATTTAAAAGCATGTTGAAAATAAACAAGGAACAGTAAAAGAGAGAGTGAAAAGGTGGAACAAAGGATTTCACACAATTCAGCATCATCAGCTGAATCTTAGACATCTTTGTTGGCTATGTAAAGAATATAAATAGAGGTCACTGAGCATTCACACACTAGTCCACATTTCTTCCATTATGCACTTATTTCTTGTACTGTTTACTATAGCAAAGCACACATGACCAAAGAGACAATCCTTCCCATTCATTTTTTTTCATCAATGTTTATCTTCTTTGACTGTAATTTCTCAATATTCTGATTCACATGAAAAACAACTGAACAACACTAAAAAAAAAAAATGGACTCCAATGATTAACTAGTCAAATCTCTGAAATCATATTGAAATGTGTGAAGATTTGGTTTAGCAGGAAATTAACCCTCTGCTACTCATGGCTATAAGTGGCTTCCTAGGCAGATATTCCAGGAAAATAACTATCTTAACAGCTGCATTTGTTATTGAGACTAACAGGCCTTTTTATAAAGTAGTACAGATGAATTTCTCAATTAAAAGGTAAATAGATTTTCTTTTCTCTCTCTCTCAGCAGAGGTATACAAATAATTTTGAACATCGCAACAGCAAATATATATAGCTGATTTGATTACTTTTCCACTTTTTTGTGTGTCAAAGCGTCACAATACAATACAACAAGAAATGCAATTTGGAAGCTCTCAAGCCATTTCTGGTGCCAATACCTATGTGAACAATTGAAAACAGCTCGAGAGTTTACAAATTTGTTCTTTGGAACATAACACCATTAACAGAGATAGGGAAGTTTGTATTCAAATCCCCTTCGAGATCATGATCCTTGGATGGGACGAACAGTTCCACCTGGTATGCTTCTGGGTCATTTCCAGTCTCCATGCACATGTGAGAGATAATTCCCATGCTCCTCCAGTAATATGTACCAAGAGCCGTAATCCTGCTCGTATTATTTAAGGATACACCATAGATGTAAAGTTCCTGTTGAAAAAGGAGGTGGTCACCTTTGAAAGCTTTAGTGTTTTTTTTTTTTATTGCTTTTAATTCCATAATATTCATATATTTTTATCAATGTATTCTATTTTTATATTAAATATAGTTTTATCCTGTTTAATTTCATTTCATTTTTATTATAGTCTTTGTCATATACACTGATGAGCCAAAACATTGACCAGCGGGTCGTTATGCAAATCGAAGCAACTGCAGGTGAACTGTGGCATGTGCGTGGATCGGGACATGGTATAAAAAACACCTGATACTGAGCTCCGTTAATTAGCGTTACTCTTGTTCTTCACATGGGAAAGCCAGCAGACTTAAGCAAGTTTGACAAAGGCCAAAGTGTAATGGCCAGACGACTGGGTCACAGCATATCTGAAATGGCATGGCTAGTGGGATGCTCACAGTCAGCCATGGTTAGTACCTATCGAAAGTAGTCTGAGGAGCGGAAACCGATGAACCGCTGGTGAGGTGTTGGCCATCCATGGCTTATCAATGCTTGAGGTGAGCGAAGGCTCTCCTGGATGGTATGTGGCAATTGTGGCGCAACTAGCAGGTAACTGGAATGCTGATGATGGGAGTAATGTGTCACAACACACAGTACATCAAACCCTGCTGAAAATGGGGCTGTGTAACTGCAGGCCGCTCCAAGTGCCCATGCTAACCACAGTTCACCAGTGACAGCACTTACAATGGGCATGCCAGCATTGAAACTGGACCTTGAGTGATTGGAAGGTCATCTGGTTCGATGAATCACATTTTTTGTTGCACCATGCGGACAGCTGGGTATGTGTCATTTACCTGGGGAAGTGATGGCGCCTGGATGCACCGTGGGACGAAAACAAGCCAGTGGGGGGCAGTGTCATGCTTTGGGCAATGTTTTGCTGGGATACCTTGGGTCCAGTCGTCCATGTGCCCAGCACTCTGACGTCTACCACCTACCTAAACATCATTGCTGACCAGGTACACCCTTTCATGGCAACAGTCTTCTCCTCTGGCGGTGCTATCTTTCAGAAGGATAATGCGCCATGCCACACTGCCTGGATTATTCAAGACTGGTTCGTGGAACCCGAGGAAGACTTTCAGGTATTGCTCTGGCCTCCTAATTCCTCAGACAATCAATCCCATCGAGCATTTGTGATTTGTGTTGGAACAGCAACTCCGATCTGTGGTGCCTCAACCACAGACTTTACAGGAATTAAAGCATCTGCTGGTTATGTGTTGGTACCAGATACCGCAAGACACATTTAGAAATCTTGTAGCGTCAATGCATCTCTGGGTACAAGCTGTTTTGGCTGCAAGTGGAGGACCAACATCATATTAGGTAGGTGGTTATAATGTTTTGGCTCATTGGTGTATATGGGTTGGTGTATTTATTGCAATTATTATGAGTGAATATTTTATTTATTTATTTTAATCAATTTACACCAACAAAGGCTTCACCCCTTAATAGCAAGGTATACCTCTTCACCCCCATTTGTAATGTATACCCTCTAACCATCAGCTAGAGGGTATACATTATACCCTCTAGCTTCGAAACGGTGCCGTCTGGGTGGTGGTATCTGCCGAGAATAAGTAATATTAGTCTTCTCCACTGGTAAGCAGTGCAATACCTCGGCCACTAGTTGTGAAGGTATTCGCAATATGAGATATAACTAAACGATGCATTCATACTACCTGGGTAGTATAAATGATGTAAGTGCAGTACCCATGCATAAACAATTCATTCATACTCTTAGGCATTTAGCCAAGAAGTATTTTTAGATTACTGTTTTTATTTAACATGGTCACCATCTGTATTTGAGAGAGAGTGTTCCATGTGCAGTAACTTTCAGGATGTCGAGGAGCAACTCCTTTAATATCTACCTAAAAATAAATATTAGTTACAAGTCTGAAACTTTCTTTTGGGCCAAGTTGTAAATCAAAACAATCCTCAACATAAGCAAAGAACAAACGAAACTGTACAGAGTATACAACTTTACAGTGCCCCCTAAACAAAAACGAAGCACTGCCGAGTTTTTGTTCATTTACTTGCTGGTACTGAAACCTAAGAATAAGTTTATAAAATATTACAGGAAATAACTTAACAAAATTACAAATAGAGCAGCCTTCAATCAGTGAATTCCACTTTTGCAGAAATTGTTTATTAACTTCCTTATTAACTGCTTAAGAAGAATGCACGTACGTGTCAACAGCACATCACTCGGGTGCCATTTGATGCGTGAATGCATCAAGCAGCAGTGAATGTGTTAATTCGTCTTTGTAATGCTTCATTATTTAATTGTCTCTTTACTACTGGATAGGTAGGTGGAGCAATTCTCCTTTTTTAAATCTGTTATTTAAAATATACTGCTGCATGAGGTTTTCAACATTTGTATTTAGTTTAATGAATTGAATGGAATATCCCAAACAAATTCTTCAAATGAACAATGCAAGCATAATTATTTGTCAACATTTTGGAGAGCTTCTTTGAGTTCTCTTTTCAAGAGTGAATGACGTTGTTACTGCTGCACTGTTGACAGACTAGTCTTGTTTTGAAAAGGGAGCTGAAAGAAGCTCCAAAATATTAACAAATAATTGTACTTGCATTAGTTTAGTTTGAAGATGTGCTTAAGTGATTAATTGATTTTACTCAATTTCATTAAACTAAATATTAAGCATAATATTTATGTGAGTTTCATATGTTATTTTCACAATCATTAGAATTCAAAATTATTATCACATATGACCTTCATCCATAACATTCAAGAAAGATAGTTTGTCACAAACTATCTTTCTCTAATGTGGTGGACAGAAAGATAGTTTGTGGCAAAGGAAATTTGAGAGTGGATACATGCTACAGCCTGCATGACAGCAATGAGTAAAGGTGTCTCTATATGCAATTTGAATGGAAGATTTTTTACCTTATCACTCAGTAACAGGAAATCATGGACTAGTAATAACTTGACTTGTGGGATAAACTTTTAAATTAAACTTGAAGATTGTTATTTGTTTCTTTATCTGTTCATTGCCAGCAGTGTAGGTAATATCACAAATATAATATTACAGATACTGTTAATAATGAGTAATTACAGGGTTCCCAAGTGAATGATGAAAAACAAAATTTGGTAGTCAAGAGTAAAGGCATGGGCTTTAATTTTTAAGAAAGAGAATTACTATGGAATAAGAAACATCTGAGACTTATCAATTAGGATAAAATACACAAGAGGAAAAGTTGTTACAAGAGTTTTTAGTACAAGGGATACTTAGTCCATATTACACCTATCAACATAGTTGAGACTACATATGTTGACTGCTGTGGAACAGTCAGAAGAAGTCATATAGTTTAATTTCAGAGAAGAAAAAATTGAGGATTTTGTGTTACCACTTATAATATTGTAGAGCAAACAAAGTTTGACAGAAAACAGAGAAGAGTTGGGTGTGGCCGAACAAGCATATTCAACAACTACATGCTTTACTGTGAAGAATCATATCCTGCAAGAAGAAAATGATGCATAAGCTTGGTAAGGTTCTGGCTAAGATTAGTTCATCAGACAGAATTACTTCATCCTGTCTGTTTGTGCAGAAGCTGGAGGCCCACAACTGTGGTACAAGTTTAAATTGAAAATGCGTATTATTTGTTTGCATTTGCTATAGAAGTGTCTAATATTCTTTATATATCCTCCATATACAGAGATATAATAAACAACCAGTACTAGAAAATTTTCTGAGGCTGTGCTGGATGGATGTTTGGCAGCATGATCCGAACATTCATTTTATGGTACTGCAGTGTGGTATGTTCGTGCCAGATGGCACCTGGGATTTCTCCCATCTCCGCTACTGCGGTGTAGTGTGGTTTGGGATCCAACAGAAAATACAATGGGGGGAGGGTTAAAAAAAATTTATATTCACCCAGTAGCAGTTAATATGTTAAAACAAACACCATGTATTACACTTTTTCAACATAGTCACCAGACAAAACGACACATTTTTGCTACCTCTCAATACACTTCTGCAGGCCAGTTTTGTAGGTCCTGTGACTGTCCTTCCAATCACACCTGGCAGCAGAAATCACCTCATCATCAGCAGCAAAGTGTTTTCTGCAAAGAAAGGATTTTGGGGCAGGAAAGAGGAAGAAATCTGAGGGTGCAAGGTCAGGGGAATAAACAGGATGCCCCAATATTTCAAACCCACATTCATGGGAACACCTCACTGTTGCATGGGAGAAATGCATAGGGGCATTATTGTGGAGCAGGCACACACCTTTTTGACAGCTTCCCCATCTTTTTTCTTTTATAGCAGCACATAGCTTTAGGATTTTTTTTTTTTTTTTTGATTTGGTAGTTGTTGGCGCATCGGCTTCTGTGGCCATATTGCACCTCCCAAGGTTTTTGCAGTACTTTGATCCGAGCCCGAGACCTTTGGGTTGCCGGGCAGGTACTTTACACACTCGGCTAGCCCGGTCGGCTTAGCTTTAGGAGGAGGTTGGAATAATACTTTATCATCACAGTACAGCCCTTTTGAAACTAATCTGTTAGTATTACGCCATGCTGATCCCAAACAACTAATAGCATCACCTTGCCAGCATTTGGTTGCACCTTTGTCTTTTTTGGGAGGGAGGATGGTGATTCTGTATGCTTCCATTATTTTGATATTTGTTTAGTCTCAAGATTATAGTGACGGATCCAAGTTTCATCCTTGGTGACCAGCCATGACAAAACTCCTCTTGCTTTTCCTGGCACATCGACAACATTTCATGTGCACATTATGCCTTTTCCTTCTTCTAATAAGGGGTCAGAAGTCTGGGAACTCATCTAGCAGACACTTTACTCATAGGCAACTGTTGATGGATAATGTTCTCCACAGATCCTACACTAATTTGGAATCAGCAGCTAGTTCTTTGATGCTAATACAGCGATCTCCCAGGATTAATCCCCCCCCCCCAATTTTTTGCAACACACTTTTCTTAGAGCAGTTTCTGGGCATCCTGGGATTTCTTCATCATGCATTGAGGTTTGAACTGTTTATACCAAATGGCAACAATAATGCAACGTGGGTAGCCTTCTCCATAAACAGTGACCATTTCTCTGTGGATTGTTTTAGGTGTTTTTCCTTGCAAAAAGAGGAACCAAATCACTGATCTGTATTCCACTTTATCCATTGTGACACTTCCATTCATTCAGTACTGCAAAAAAAAAAAAAAAAAAATTTAACTGTCATATTGAAACCAAAATTTAAGTGGTTGCTACAGTGAATTCAAGGTATCAAACAAAAAAAAAAATTTTTTTTATCTTTCTCTCACAACTACTTCTGGGTGAATACAAATATTTTTTTGGATGCCCTTCATAATTACTTGCCACTTCTCATAGAGACATACCAGTTCAGATCTTACGTGCTTTTATAAGGAGTTAGGTGAAGAGATGACAAAGATTTCACTCATTCAACTGAGAAGGTACTATATAGGGAGGATACCAAAATTAAAAAAAAGCAAAAAAAAAAAAAAAAAAAAAACACTCAATACTTGTCTTGATTTGGTATCTTAGCACCGTGATTTATTTAATCTAAATCCCAATGAACTGCATTAATTGCCTTACCATTGTGAAGAATATGCATATTTTCTTTAGTATCAAAAAGTATTATTTAATTGAAATAAGCAAGGATGGAAAGAAATATACAAGCTTTTAGAGATTTTTAACTGTGATGCTTTCTTCCTTCAAATTTTTACAAAATCTTAATTAACTGAATTTAATTTAAAATATGATACATATTTTACAATAATTTAAAATGAAATAGGTCTTCTTTACACAAAGAGTACCAATTCATGATCAACATTTTTCTGAAATTTTTTCAGAGAGAACCGGGCTTGGTTTCTGTAACCAAAATTCAATCGTCATAACAACAGTTGTATACAGCTTTATAATATCTGTAAAGAAATTTTAAAAAAAGATTAAAAAACTGCTAAAAATAAGCTTTTCATTAGAAAAAAAATTAAAAATGCAATAATTTATATATTTTCTTAAGTATATCAATTGTTCATTAAAAATAATAAATGGTGAACAATATGGACATTTATTTCAATCAATAATTTCAGATTTGTGCACCAATCAGTTTTTGTTATTCATTCAAACATCAAGAAATATGTACTGTATATTTTCAAGAGCTGGCAGTAACTGGACTGCACACATAATAAACAGTGGTTATTCTCTGTCCAAGTTCACAAAACATACTTAAATATCAGTCATTAGCTGAATGGCCTAAGATTTTTTATATATTTTTTATAAGATTTTGTGCCATTCATCTACCACTGATTCGCAGAAGAACCACTCATAGTCATTCCAACCTGAGCCAAAATATCCTGTGATGCAACATTCAAAGAGGATCTCGTGGCAACCATTAACTTTTTAATTCGAAAATATTAGAGTAATTAAGCAGATAACAAAAATTAAGCTGGACCGAAACCTAAAAAAAATAAATTTAAAAAATTATTTCTAAAAATTCTGTAAATAAGTTTATAGAAAATAACTAACAAAAATTACAGAAATTGTGTAAACAAAAACTAAGCCACTACTTAAATCCAAACCCAGGGTTGTTATAATCCAGAAGAATAACAGTGTTTTTTTTCAGCATGTATGTTCAACTGTGACTACTAATTACAATTCAATGTGTATGTATGGGTGGGAATCCAGCAACAAGTTCTGCTGGCCAAGAAGGCAACCCATTTCTTCAAACTAACTAAATGGAAAACAAGATTTTTTGTGTTAGTGCATTATGGAAACTGAACTGTATGCAAAATTTTCTCAAAAATCCATTTCTGTAGAACTTGCGCAATGAAACTTCCTTAAATACTACAGATCATAATGTTTGAGATTAAAATGCACACTCCCAAAGTTGTTAACATAAATTTCAAATATGTAGTTTCTCAAATTTTCAATTGCACGGATTAGAAAAAATAAATGCAACCAAAATGATTTGATGAATAATTTAATAAGAATATTGTGTTTGTGAGGTTTCTAGATTATGCAATTGAAATCAGATACAGAAATAAACTGTCAAGTTATAAAGGAATACCTGCTATAATTAACAGGTTTTTGGTGGTTCAGCAAAAACACTTGCAACTTAGGCAGGTGGTTCACTTAGAGAGAAGGCCAACTTCACAGATTTCGCTATATTAAAAATTGATATTTCATATATGCACATCATCATCTCCTTTGCTGTGGTTGATTCAAACTCAAAATGAAAATAAGTACAAAAAGAGATATTGAAAAAAAAAAAAAAAAAACCCAATGAAAAATGGACTTACTTAATAGCATTTTAAAACTGTCAATAATTTAAAATATACAATGTCACGATTAAAGGGATATAACATACCTTTTTCTTCATCTATATTAATGTTCTCTTTAGAGCTGAGTTCCAAAAGTTCACAATAGTTTGTGGACAGTCTGCTATTCCAATTATCATCTCTACCTAGATTTTGCACTTCTTCTAAAAGCAGTAAGAATATCCTGACACATTCGGTAAGTGTTTGTGATGCTAATGCATTCTGTTTATCAAAATTGAATTCATCAGCTTTCTCCTCAGAATGAATGTTATCGTCTGGCAGTATTCCACAGATGCTACTTTTTAAAAAGTACAGTGTGTAGAGGAGAAATACAGCCATAATTCTTTTACCAGCACTTTGAGAGGAAATTAAAAAAGTCCTTAAACAGTTATTACAATCACTTTTTAGGCAACTGTAGATCCATTTTACAACTCTGGTGGCATATGATATATTTGGGCTACTGCTATTCAGGATAATATTAAGAACCTTAAGAGCACACGTTACTGTCTGCATATAATCATTTTCAGAACTTCTTACTGCTTCCCAGGATGGGTACCAAAATATGAGTATTTCTGCAAATAGTGTCTGACATTTTTCTACTATAATAACTAAGTTGGCTTTGGAATTTTTTTCTTCTACTGACACTGACGTTAAGGATGAAACTGATGGGTTATCTGCATCTGACTTACAAGCAAATTTTATAAGATTAAATTTTTTGGACATGTCAAACAATTTTAATATATGACCCTGGCTAAGATAAGAATGATTTCCTGAATGCACTTCTGATGACTTTTTCTCTGAAGAGTTAAGAGTAGTCAGTATGGAATGCAGAAGCTGAAGGTAGAGATGTACCAGTGTCAGTGAGCTGTAAGAGAAAGGAAAAAGTTAACACAGCAATTAGTTATATTTATTATAAACAAATATGCAAAATTCCTGTTAAAAATTTATAATTTGAAAACTAATGGCTAAGATGGCTTCATTTAATATAATATCAGCTATAAGTCATCAGATACAATAAAAACAGACAGTAAACATGCTGTGGCAGAAAGCGCAGATATATTTAGTTTTTAAATTATAAACTAGCTGTAATGAAGTCACACAGACAGGTCAGATATTGAAAAGTGAGATCATGGAAATTTGTTTCTCACCATTTTCTCACCACAATTGAACACTGGCCATTGCAGTCTTATCATTCCATATTAACTTTGATTACCATACTGCAAATGAGAGGTGCAATGCAAACACCTAACATGTTCCATACAAGTGTTCTGTGACATCTCCAGATAACATAAGGAAGTTTGTTGACGCAATTAATTCAAAATCCATGAAATTATATGGCATTCTGCTTCAGAGAGAAGTATTAGAAAAATATTCCACCACAGTAAGTTCTATTTATACCAGATTTGTGTTATGCAAGAACTGTCAGAACACAACAAACTGAATTGCACACTGTTCTGTAGACAAGTTTTGGGGTTTAAAAACAAGAATTCAAACAGCTTAAATTAAAAAAAAAAACTGATACTGGGCACAATAAAATCCACATGAAATGCAACAAGCTGCTTCATCCACCTAACCATATGGTGTGGTATTTCATCCTTTGGCATGATTAGACCTTACTTTTTTTGAAAATAGTCAAATCAAGGATGTTGTTATTGTTGTTGTTAGTTGGTTTTTAGGAGCATTAGCAACTAAGGCCATATTGTTCCGGGGATATGCGGTGGTCATTCCCTGACCTTTCCGCATCCGCCGTATTTGGTGGTCATGGGCTCGAACCCCAGTCTAATCAAGAAATGTGTGCTATGCACTGCTGCTCCTGCCCACCCGGCTACGGAGGCACCAATCAAGGATGTAAAAGTCAGCCAGAACGTTATTGCATTATATTTCAATCCTATCTGGCTCCTGAATAACATCATCTTGACAATCAGAATATTTAGTTTCAACAAGATAGGGCCACTTCCTGCACAGTTAGAGATTCTACATAATCATTATGAAACTTGTTTCCACAATATTTTGTTTCTTGATATGGAAACATTTTTTAGCCTTCACACTCTCCAGATTTGGCAAGTACTCGACTTCTTTTTTGTGGAGAATGTTGAAAAGAAGAGTTTATCAGTGATATTTGGCCACAATTCAGGATTTCAAAATTAAGATCTGGGAAGAGATAGCTGCCATTTCCCCAAAAGATGCTGCAAAGGGGAATGTCTAGCATCACATAACAGCATACAGTCTGAGGATGAGGTCATTTTAATGACACTGTCTTAAGAGATAAGAAAATTAGGCTAGCTTATAATATTTTCCAGTATTTCATTATGTATATTCAATGTACAAGGTGTGAACCAAAGTTTTCTATTTTATAAAACAAAAAAATGTGTTGATCAGTCAAACTTATGGCTCCAGTATGGTGGCTTTCAGCTCTTATTGGTGAACATAACAAATGTTCAACTCAGAAGTTTCTGGATTGGGACAATAAAATTAATTTTGACTTATGTTAGTTACATGTTGGCATTGACTACTTTGAAGGAGACAATGAGAGTTTATGCATTGATCCCACTTTTTTCCATAGAACTCCTGTTTCATGATGCTGTTCAATGCTTCCTGAGATTAAGCTTGAATCTTTATGATAGCTTTGAATTTTCATAGTTTTAATTGGGTTTTCATTTTGAGGAACAGAAAAAAGTCACAGGGCCAGGTTAGGAGAATAGGGAGAGCATAGGACCATTGGCAGTTTGTTTTTAGTTAAAAACTGCTGAACTGATAAAGCCATGTGGAGTGTTGCATTGTCATGATGCAGGAGCCAATCTTGAGTGCACCATTTGTCTGGGCATTTTCTCCTGACATCCTCTCTCAAATACTTTAGGACTCTGATGTAGAATTCCCCTCACTGTCAAGGAAAACAATCAACATGCTTTGACTTTTTTGGACATGGAGATGATGAACTTTTCCACCAGGAGGATTGCTGCTTTGTTTGTGGGTAATATTATCCCAGGGTTCTGAGCTGGATATCATCATTCCCCCCCCTCTCTCTCTCTCTCTCTCTCTCAGGGTAACTCAGAAATTTTTTCAGCATAAGCCTCAGGCTTCCTTGCACCATATGGCTAATAATAATAATAACCTTCATCCAATCCACTGTTATGACCTTGGAAAGAAACTTTCTGCCCTTTCTGATTTGTGTGTGTGCAAGTCTCTGCACACTTGAATGAATTAGTTCAGTGATATCTAAAGCTGAACTAATTCAGCGATAATTAATTTTGAAGGTGCCTCTGTAGCCAGGTGGGCAGGAGCGGAAGTGCATAGCACACGCTTCTTGATTGCATGAATATTATGTCAAATAAATGTTTGCTACTAATTACTGTCTTGTGTCATTCTGCTTCTTGTGCCTCTGCTACTACTTTTCCATGGTGTTTCCAGTTATAGGTTCCTATGCGATTCACATTCCTTTAGATGTTACCTACCTCCCCTAAACGTTTGTACCAATATTTTTGAGACACCCTGTATATGGTATTATGGTACAGTACTATATAATGCTTAAAAAATATGGTACAATGTATAAAGAATAAAATATATGGCATAACATATGAAAGAAAAGGATAAAATTTATTTGAAAAACATTAAAATTCAATTTTAAATTTGATGATAAAAGTTCAGATCTTTTTAAAAAAAATTAAAAAGTAGCTGACACAATCATCTTCAGATAAAAGCTGACTTAGTGTATAAGGCCCATTCAGTTGTCTAAAAGCAGTAAAGATAAATGACTCATGCCACTGATATAGAGAAGACACTGATAAAATTATATACAATTAAAATGGAGCTGCAGTTCTCAGCCCTCAGCAGAACTGGCTGCATAAGATGTCTTGTGCAGAGCACACTTTAATTGCCAACTTAGTTTGGTATACCAAGTTTGTGGCCTATTCATGCCATAATGCTTGCCATTTGGAATATGCATGAACGGTACAGGCACACAGTATGAACCAAATTATACAAATTGATTCATACTCTCTGTCAATAATCTGTATAAGGAACTAGCAGGCTGTGATTATTCTAGGGCTATGCTGACTTAGCTGCAACATTAGACAGTTTATCACTCCTAACCCTAATGTAGCTTGGGGTCCAACAGAAGCAGATATCAAATGAACATTCAGAAAGAGAATGCAGCATCTGCTGTTGTTGTTATTTGGTTTTTAGAAGCATTAGCAACTAAGACCATATTGCTCCGGGGATATGCGGTGGTCATTCCCTGATCTTTCCGCATCCTCCGTATTTGGTGGTCACAGGCTCGAACCCTGGTCTAATCAAGAAGAGTGTGCTACGCACTGCTACTCCTGCCCACCTGGCTACGGAGGCGCCTGCAGCATCTGCTAAATCCAGGACAGGACTGGATGAGAATTATATCTCAATGCTGATAAAGCCTATGGCATTGCTTAAAGAATTTATATATATATCAGACACCTTTGATAATTGTAGGTTTTAATGTAGTCCAAGGTCAACCCTATAGCATACAACTCTGCTGTGTATATGCTGCACTCAAGGGGAATCTTCAGATACAGTATTATCTACGTAGATGGAACTGTATCCTACAGACGATGATGATGGCAGCGAGCTATCTCTAAGGACAGGAATGAAGTTGAACTGTTTGGTTCAATGGGCATAGAGTTTCAGATAGATGGAAGGTAGAATGCTTGCCTTGATAACTGGGCAACCATATGAAGATCTCTGAGCAGCTCTTGAACAAGAACATTAAAGGGATGGTTGACAGTCTAATGAGTGTTATAGAGTGTCAACAAAGTAATTAAGGAGTTCAGAGAGATCACAAGAACTGATATTAATATGGGGAAGAGATATAACCCCACAGCATCAGATTTTATGAAAGAACTGCAGCCCGCAGACAAAACATCACAGCATGCAATGTACAGTGTCAACTTGCCTGGTCCACAACCCATCATAATTATTCCCTGGAAAATGTTATTTACCAGAGTGTGCCATCCCAACTGTAAATTTTGGTAGATAAAGAATAAAATTCATTTGAAAGCCATTAAAATCCATTTTAAATTTGATTGCACAAGTTTAAACTTTCTTAAGAAGTTAAAAACTTTTTAAAATCACAAAAAACCCCAGGTAGCACCATCACCATCTCAGTGTTTTTCTTGTGGTTTGGTCCACTGATTATTCCTAGAACAAATGACATTCTGGATAATTCCACTTTTCCTATGCTGTGGCAGGAGTATGAACAGAAACATGTTGCAATGCACAGTCTCACCAAAGTTTCATTGACCTGCCCAGATCCCTGATGTTAATCCCATTGAACACCTGTGGGACGAACTAGAACATCAGCTTTGAGCAAAGCAAACATGCCTGAAATCATTGGTAGCTGAATTGACTACAGTGTTGAAAGAGGATTGGCCCAAAATACTGCCTTCCTGTTATCAAAAACTGGTTCACAGTCTATCAGCAAGGGTACAGTAGGTAATTAAGGCTAAAGGGAAAACAAGTCATTAAATATTATATCAATAAAAGATTCTTTGAAAGATGCAGATGTTCGGTTACTTTTGGTAATATGGTGTATGTATTCATTACATATGTATAGTATATGTAGCATACTATTCAGATTGGACCAGTTCACAGAAGTTTGACATCTTCCAAACTAACCCCTTTCTAATCTGGGAAATATTTTGAACAGATGCATTGAATTATACTGAAGGGTCTCCCTGGTGAAGGTGGAAAGATTAAAAAAAAAAAAAAAAAAATGATTTCCTTGTTTGTGATGAGGGTTGGTTTGCTCTGAATTACTGCTAATGAGGCCGACCAGGCTAGCCAGGTGGATAAAGTGCCTGCCTGGCAACCCAAAGGTCGTGGGTTCGAATCCCACCTCAGGCTTGGATCACAGTAAAATTCAAAAACTTTGGGAGGTGCATTATAGCCACAGAAGCTGATGCGCCAACAACTAACAAAAAAAAAAAAAAAAACTGTTAATGAGACAACTCAGGTCATGAGATATCTGTTTACTGTCTGTAAATTGAGTGTGTTCTATGTAGGATGAAATACCCAGGAACTCAAGGAAGGCCTACACCACTATTTGAGACCAGCTTACCACAGCCCATTTGAAAGGATCAGTAGTTCCTTTATGTTGATATTGACAGGTTTCAAATCTTTTGTAGTGAGAGAAGACAGTCACAGCCACAGAAAGAGACACACTGAATGCAACTAAATTTTAAGGAGCTTGCATTGATGCAGAAGAAATAACTCTCTCTTTATGAAGAATGTTCTTCATAGTTAAGATGGGCTCTGAATTTTTTTGTGTTGTGTATGAATTCAGATGCACAACCAATGATCATGTATGGTAACTAAGAACCACGTTTAGTCCTTAAGTTCCCCCTTTTTTTCCTGAGAGGTGGGAGAGTTAGGAAAACAGAAGTAATGACATTTTATAATAAATATACCATTACCTGATGAACAATAATTAACTTTATCTCTTTTAAAGTAGTTTTCTTGTAGGACTCATAAGAGAAGTGACTGAAAGTTTCTGAACTTGTAACACTATCGCAGCACAAAATTAATCTGCTAGATAGAAGAAGAATGTGATCTGCTGAATCAGTTGTCATTAGTTAGGATGTGTCATGATTTTGTGATAGTTGAATAGCATATTATCACAAGTTCTTTAGAATATTCAAATGAAAACACAACTCTGTATTCTTTGGTCAAAAGAACTTATTCAATAAATTCCTAATTTATCTGATAACTTTTTTTTTCATCAAAGAATGCGGCACTGTTTTCATCTGAATATAAAGGCATTTCATTAACACGTTAAAAAAAAAGTTTATATTTTCAAAAGAATTTTGTTGATCAAAAAATCAAATTGATTTCTGATGCATACTCAGATATATTTGTCAACTGCCAATAATCATCAAGCCAAAATACTGCCCCTATTTGACTTGGGACAAGCTTTCACATTGGTTACAAAAGGAAATCTTGCCAAAGGTTTATAACTAAAGTTTAATAAAATTTACACTTTATATTTATATTGCAAGTTTAACAAACAAATAAAACAGTTGCTGTAAAGTAACTAAGGATGTAAATAACCATATCAAATAGATAACTTTTATGTTTATAATTATTTAAAGTTTTACTGTTAAAACAATATTTTAACAGTAGCATATTATCCAGAAGTAATAATGTATCATAATGTTTTAGATAAATAGAGATCTATTTTAAACTCCTTTTTAATAAATAAATTACTTACTGTACTTTGTTTAAAAGAGCCAGATGGACTAGTAGAAATTCAGAAACATATGAGGGATGAAAATTCTTTTCACTGATAGAGTCATTAGATATAATTCCTTCACGATTCTTTTCTGAGCATTGATCTTCATTTTCTTCTTGTAAAGCTATGTCACCTTTACTAGATTCCATTGCTGTTATATTGTTGGCATTCTGAGGAGTGACTTTCCTTATATCAGAGTGCTTCTTATTAATCACAAGCACATTCCACAATGTGTGCAAAATTTTTAACAAGTATGTGATTATTTCCTCTTCAGAGCTAATGAGATGCAAAGAAAATGCCATGTTATAATAAAGAAATATAATTAAAGAGGCACAAAATATATTTTAAAAAAATGTTAATTTTTATCCCTATAATAGAATAAAAATGTGTTGGGGAAACTGTATATGGGAAACATAAAATTAAAGAAAAGAAGAAAAAAAAAAAAAAAAAACACATTCTCAATGTTTAGTACATATAGGTGGGAGTATTTCTTTTGGAGAGGGAGATGACCTTAAAGGACAAATCTGAGGCAGAAAGTTTGCAGCACGAAGTGTGGTCCATGTGGTTAAAACACATCATACTGGTAAACCCTAACATTCTTGGTTGGCTTGTTTTGGGGATTTAATAGGACATGGGAAACAAAATCCATAACACCAGTTCTGAAGACAAAAGCAGAAAGTCTATGAAAATTATTAGGGATTCATAAATATTAAAATATAGCAAGAATAAACAAAAGTGATCTTACCTACTTCTGATGGCATTATGAAGCCACACTAAAAGTCCACCTCGAGTAAGGAGTTGTGCTGAGGAGAAAGTTTCAACAGCTCGAAGAACAGCAGACAGAATTAAAACCTTAAGTGAAATATTTAAAAATATATATATATTTTAGATGTCATTATAACATCATAATCATAAAAATAAATCATCGATACATACCATTATACATAGAGCTAAACATGGTTAGAACAAATCATTAGAGATTGAAGAGTACATTCTGCTCTTTAGAACAGAATGTGCTTCTCATTTAATTTGTTCTTAGCATCCTAGAAGAAATCTGAACATTCTAGTATGGGAAAATGAAGCTGTTGTTGTTGTTGTTGTTGTTTGGTTTTTAGGAGCATTAGCAACTAAGGCCATATTGCTCCGGGATATGCGGTGGTCATTCCCTGACCTTTCCACATCCTCCGTATTTGGTGGTGACAGGCTCGAACCCCGGTCTAATCAAGAAGCGTGTGCTACGCACTGTTGCTCCTTCCCACCTGGCTACGGAGGCGCCAAGGAAAATGAAGCAAGCAAAAATAAATTCATATGATATAACTGCATTGTATCAAAAATGATCTTACCTATTTCTGATGGCATTACGAAGCCACACTAAAAGTCCACCTTGAGTAAGAAGTTGTGCTGAGGAGAAAGTTTCAACAGCTCAAAAATATGATGTACATTTGATTTACTGTACAAATGTACATTTGATGTACATTTGATTTACATGTTATGCAAAAACTGAAAATAAAAGTATTTCTGACCCAGCCTGCAAAAAGTCAGTCTTTTTTAAAACTGCTTAATTCTCTCATGAATCACTTGCTTCACCTTTTCCATGAGTCTATTCAAAAAATATTTTCAGATAAATAAATTCTAGAGAGAAAGGTATTTTGCTATTTATTTAAGAGAGTTATGTTTGTTATTTGGTTTTAGGAGCATTAGCAACTAAGGCCATATCGCTCTGGGGATATGCGGTAGTCATTCCCTGACCTTTCTGCATCCTTCATATTTTGTGGTCATGGGCTTGAACCCCGGTCTAATCAAGAAGCGTGTACTATGCACTGCTGCTCCTGCCCACCTAGCTACGGGGGCATCATTTAAGAGAGAGGATGGTCACTGCCCAAAAAGCTCTTTTACAGTACTGCCGTCTCAGAGACATGACAGATACTAGATAGCTTTAATTTTTGCAGTTGCAAATTTTAAGAACCCATGATATCTTTCTTAAAGTTTCTTTATCTTATTAATTATTTTGTCAGTTTTGTGTCATCTGTTCACTTGTTCTCTGATATGACAACAATACTGTTGAAACAGCTGTCATGACACTAACATCCTCTTTTAAATAAACAGCAAAATACTCATGGTTCTATAAAAATAGAGGCAACACAGTTATAGAGTAATAAATGTAGTAATGTATTCCATTCTTCTACAACAGCAGAAGATTTTAGTGCATGAAAGGTTTTGAAAGGAGATTAATGTGCCCCAATGCCTTTCTAAAGATTCTGGTGCAGGCATATCACATTAAGAACATAATTGCATAAAATGTACTTAAAAAAATCAAAATATCATTATTTTGTTATTTTAAAAGAACACAATTTTTTAAAAAAAATCTCTCAATTACATATACTTACTCTTTCCTGCTGGCTGCATATAGAAGAATTAAAATATGGAAGCAGCAAAGTAAAAAGACGTATCTTATTGCATATATGAAAATCAAGACTCGTACGTAAGCCCTCTGCTATTAATGAAAGAATCCAGTGGCGATGTGTGCGATACTTAAAAAAAAAAAAAAAAAAAAAACCTATTAAATTCAGTACACACAATATATATTTAGGTAATTAATAAAACAGAAACATATTTACACAATGACTAATCCAGACATAGTTCAAATCAACTATGTTCTTATCTTAGAAAATTCACTACTCATAAAAACCTTATGTCTATCCAAGTAACTACTTAAACATTATAGCAGCATTTGCGTGTGTGCAATCTGTTTGAAAAGGTGTCATTACAAGTATTTCAGTAGTGCTACACTACAAATAAGCAGTGCTTAAGGGAAGTATAAATGCATGCAAGTGCTAATATAAGGCATCTGGGGGGGGGAATCACATTATAAATAAGTAGCACTATATTTCTCTTGGTATTAACACTGAGCTTGTAACACGGACACAACTTGTGGCAAGACCCCCAAAATGATATTCACATTGAGGAGAGATTATGAAGAGAATTAATATTTATAAGAATGATATATTGTTTAATAATAGCAAGAATAACATGGTTACCAAATCCCAACAAATTTACAAATGGGCAACAAAAAGAGATATTTTAATAATCTCACCTGCCTATCACTGCTGTTGAATAATCTATAAAACTCAGGTATATTTGTCAGATCTAAACGGGGTTTAAGGATCAAGAACTTATAGATTGGGTGATATAATGGATCATCTGAAAAACAAATGAAAGAACATTAAAAAAATATATTTTATTTTAGCATATTTTTAGAGAAATAGAAACTTCTTTATAAAGTCAACACCTCTTAACTCTTCTGAATTCAGACCCTATATTAAAACGGCATACTAAACTATTTCTGGACAAAGTCATTAATCTAATTTCCTTCCTTCTTCTAGCTAACTGCTTTAGGCATGGATCTTCTACCCACAAACAAATTTTTGGGCTCCCATGGGCCTTGGCATGTCAGTGCTGATTTCAGACATCTGCCTAACTGCTGAAGAAAATCACATATTAATCTCACACTACAGATCCCAGGTCAAATTACTCCCTAGATAAACCAAAAATAGTCTCATCACAGGACACACACATGTTACTGACTATCTTCTAGCATATTTTAATTCATTTCATCCCACACTACATACAGTATACTCTCAAGGTTGAGGTGACAATAGCATCAACTTCTTTAAATCTTTTCATATCTCATTAAAAAACAAGGTTTTGCACCCGTATCTATAACACACACACACACACACACAGAGGTCAGTTTCTACACTACACTTCAATCCACCCATGTAAAAAGATCCAGTCTACATACACAGGTGTTAAGTTCGAAGAAATACTGCTCTATGGAGGCTGACTTTGAACATAAGCTCCATTATTTGCATTCATACTTACACAGTGTGGGAGTACACCTTTCCCCAATAATAAATGAGGTCATATCACATGCTGTCAACTTGCTTATCTTACCACACAAATTTAACCCATTGAGTAACAATGGAATTATAGTGTCTTTACTCTTCCATAGTTTGTTAGCCTACAAAATTAAAAACATTTTCAAGCATATTGACATAAAAGTAATTCTTTTTCATCCTATTCTACAGTTGGTTCCATATTAAACAATCCCAGTAAACTCACCTATAATATCAGTGATTTAAACAATGTAAGGTATTTTACCGATTGCCACAAGTGCTGTCTGATAAAATACACTGGCTCAAGCTTGGTTAAGTACAGCTGCAGTGGCAGCTCTCTCAATATAAGCTTACTTTGAGGTTGACACCACACACACACAATAAATTTTAAAAAATTTTGATTGTGTGTGTGTGTGGTGTCAACACACACGCACACACACACACACACACACACACACACACACACACACACACACACACACACACACACACACACACACACACACACACACAATCACATCATATCCGAGTACCCACACACACACACACTGAATGCCAAACAACCTACCTTCCCCCACTGAATTTTCTGAAATTTAGCACTTAGACAAAATTAAGTTCATCAGTGACCAAAATGATATTGCCTTGCTCTAAGCTTGCCTGTGAGTTGTCGAGTTCAAGTGACTGCTTCAAACCTTTAAAAATTCACATTCCTCCCACGCACACCATTATACCATAACTGACAATGATGACCCTAAAAAAAGCCTGAGCTCTTCTTACCATTTTACTTTTAAAGTTGCCCAGGTTTTTTTTTTTATATAAAAATGGAAGATACACATTCAACTGATGCACACTTAACAATGGTAGTACTTTGTTTTTGTTTATTTTCCTAGTTTCAACTTTCCATATAGAATTTAAGTAAGCAAAATTAAGAGGTGAATTACCTTTATAAAGAAGTCACTATCTCATTTGTGACTTATATGAATACTATAACCCTTTAGATTATAATTCTCTAAGTACAGCTATTAGTTTTATTTTTATTCATATTTCTGCAAGATTTACCTTTTTATTAGTTATTACAATAACATAATCTAATTCACTTGACAATAGAAATAATTTTCAATCAGTGGTTTTACTCAAAGAATTTTTCAACAATTAAATATTCTAGAAACAAATCTTGTAGTAGTTATGCATTTGCAGGATAGAACTACTGCAATATAAGTTGTGTAATATAAATAAATTGAACTTCAGGATGACTTTCATCAACCGGTGAAATACCACCACTTTGCTTATTGGAGGCTTGAAGTGGCGAAACCCATGTTTAGTCTCTAGAGCAAAGTTTCCGGCATCCCCCCCCCACCTATATTTCTCCTTCAACCCATGCACGGTACTAAGTACTATAGGTTTTGATACCTTTCGTGTTTGGGGTTTTCATAAAAAAAAAAAAAAAATCATAAAAACAGGAAAAGGACATAAAATTTTAAAACTTGTATATAGAAATAATAGTTATACAGGCAGTTCTCACTTTACGAGTTTTTTTTTTCCCCTTCAAGTATCAAGTGTCAACAAAATTGAAAATATGAACATTAATTGCAACAAATGAAAGTTAAACATTCATAAATACTGCATTTCACCCCACGTGCACATAGCTATACAATAGTGTACCCTGCTTTACGATATTAATCCATTACCATCATATCACGAAAATATCGTAATGTGAACCCAATAACACATTGTTTTTTGGTAATTCATTCCAAGACCTCGGAAGTTCAAATTTTCACTATATAACTCCCTAAAAGGTTGTTTTCATAGTGTAAATTGTATTAGTTACCAATTCAAATCATTAAACGCACCACACTTTCATCATTATGATATGTTATAAAAACCAATTTTGAACAGCTTTGTGATATTTTTCTAAAGCATGTTTCTGGGGGTCACTACCATAAAACAATAAAAACAATTTGCACTTTCCAGTTTATTGGGCTTTTCATTTACTGCAAGCAATTATTTTTTTTATAAAAATTTTTTAAATAATTTTAATGAAAAATAAATTTTTCAATAAAAATTATATCATATCAAATAAATATTGCAATTCATTAGTAAAAGGTCTAGCATTAGTATACAACAAGTAGGAATTTTTTTTTTTTTAGAAATAAAAAAAAAAATTGGAATCAACAGACAGGCATAGTAAGTACAGTCAGTCCTTGTATAACACGTGTTTACACTACACGAATTCGATCATACACGATTTATAAATAGGGGAACGATATCTTATATAACATGAGCCGAATTTGCTTATGCACAATTCGCCTTTGTGTTTACAAGAAATGGCAGTCGAATGGAGAATCACCCCAACCGAATGCAACATGATAGGAATGAAGAGAAGATTCTGAAAATGTATTTGTTTTTTTATATCAGTGAAGGGGAAACACATTTCACTATAACAACGTAAAAACCAACACAATTCCAGCTATCTGTATAATCGCAAATGCAATTAGATCAAGTTTACTACCAGTTTATAACAGATTCCACTAGCAGACACGCAACTGGAAATTGTTTTTATTGTTTTATGGTAGTAACCCCTAAAAATGTGCTTTAGTAAAATGTGAGGTGTTAATAGTGTATCTCTGCCTTTACGGTGTTGTTTATTCAGTTGCTACACGCGCGCAGCTTTGTTTATGTGTATCAAGCGTGCCTCCTCGTTTTGTAATTGTGCTTTATTCCCTAAAAATTAGTAAAATACTCAAAAGGTGTGAAAAGGAAGCATTCTGGTGAATACACTGCAGATTCAGAGAGAAAAAGAAAAGCAACAGAGGCGGACTGGATCAAAAACTCTTACCCGGGAAAATTTATAGTAGCCTCACACTATGGTTTATGGCCAAAATCACACCGGCCTCCGGCCCACCAGGGTTTCCCCGGTAAGGCTTATGGCCAGTCCTTTTATCGATAGAGAAAAAATATGAAATTGTGAAATGCTTTGAGCGAAATGAAAGACCAAGTGATATTGCACATGCTACAGACCTAAATGAGGCAACGCCGAGTATTTACGTAAGTATTTTATTACAATAAATTATTGTAATAAAATACTTACGTATTTTATTACAATAATTTATTGTGTTTGGTAATGTTTTGGTTACAAATGTGTGTTAGGTGGTCGGCACCTAACCCTATTTTTCCCATAGGGCCTGTTGTTTATATTGCACGATTTTGCATTGCATGAGGGTTTCTAGGAACACAACTATCGTGCTATACGAGGACTGACTGTATTATGATCCATTGTAAACTCAATGTTATTGCATTTATGAAAATACTAATAGCTGGAATTGTGTGGGTTTTTACGTTATTATGGTGAAATGTGTTTGCCCTTCACTGAAATCTTCAATCATGTAAAATAAATAAATAAATTTTCAGACGCTTCTCTTCATTCTTTTTTTTTTTAAGCTTTGTAAACTTGTTACTCCACGCAAATCGTGCATTCCGTTAAAAAATGCTTATGCATGCTATTGAAATTTATAAAGAAAACAGAAGATTATCTTGAAAATAAATGCCCCTTGAAGCATTTCTGAAGAAGATGACTCCTTGTGCAACAAACCAACAAGTGCTGAGCCAATAATGAGTGATCAATGAGTGTGCATTTAGTTGATGATGATAATGAAGAATAAACATTCTTTAACATTAGCATTAGTAGAGGCATATGATGCAAGAAAGCAAGCTCATACAGTATCTGGCAAAAAAAAAAAAAAAAACTTCCCATTTCACCCATCCATTTGCTCCAATTGTTTGTTGAGTTCTGCCTTGAATTTATTTAAGCTGCCAGCTTCTAAAACGACAGAAGGAAGTATAAAAGTGATAGTATAAAGGAATTAGTAAAGAAATTATATTTATAGGGGTAGTACTATAAGGATATGTTAACCTGTATCATTAAATTAGGCCAGGTGCTAACACAAGATAACATACCAGATGAGGTGTAAAGAGAAAGAAATTTTATTAATAGAGAAACCTCATGAGCAAAGACCAATTTTTTTTTTTTTGTTAGTTGTTGGTGCATCGGCTTCTGTGGCCTTAATGCACCTGCCAAGGTTTGTTTGTATTTTCTACTCTGATCCAAGCCCGAGGCAGGATTCGAACCCGTGACCTTTGGGTTGCCAGGCACTTTACCCACCCGGCTAGCCTGGTCGGTGTAAAGAGGAATGACTAAGATGGTAACTAGAGAGTAATCAAGGTAGAATGAGTGATTTATAGTAAACATTATTGAGGTAACAGGATACCAGTTGTAATAAATAAATAAATAAATTTTCTGTTTATACTCCGGGATGACCAAACAGTCAGAGGAGTTAACAAGATAGACAGAATACAAGAAACAGCACCATATTCAGCAGTCACAGGCTTGAACCCCGGTCACTCAAGGCACGTGTACTTATGCACCCACACGCCTGACCACTAGGCTATAGTACACTTCATGTGTTAACAACTAGAAACAAATATACAAAAAGAGTAATAAGAGCTGAAATGAGTTTACTGATGTAAGTGATAAAAACTGGTAATGTAAGAGAATGATTGAGTAATCATCGAGGATTCATATTTAGTAAGATAAAATTGATACAAACTGATGTTAATAATTTGTAAATTGAGAATAGTTGATGAGAGAGAGATAGTGTAGTGTACTGTAGTGTAGTATGGTTCAGATATATGGAAATTGGTATGCTTCTATGTAATTATTTGTTTCTTTTATGTAAATGCTGTATATAATCTTCCCCCCTACAAATCAAAGTATAATATAGAATTAAATTAGATTAAGTAGTATATAATAAAGGACATAACCTAGGTGATACTAATTGATATAGAATTATATTAACTTTGCAGTGGTCACGAATCATAAAAAATAGTCATGCGTACCTCACAGGTGCCCAAATTTCTTTTTTTTTTAGAAAAAGTTTATTTTTTTAAAATTCTGCTTGTAATACCAAAGCTTGACCTTTTGTTAATGGATTATATCATTTATTATATGTAATAAATGATATAATCCAAATGAAAAATTTAATAATGTTGCACTTTTTTTTTGCACATTATTTTCAACGAAACAAAACTTTTATTAATTCTGCTCAAAATAAAAAAAAATAAAAATTATAAAAAAAATATATAAACATGAATGTATTAGTCCTATCCATTTTGAGAGGGTGAAATTTAAAATCACGCATGTGAAATTTCTACTTGTATTGTTGTTGTTGTTGTTATTTGGTTTTTAGGAGCATTAGCAACCATATTGCTCTGAGGATATGCGGTGGTCATTCCTCTGACCTTTCCGCATCCTCCGTATTTGGTGGTCATGGGCTCGAATCCCGGTCTAATCAAGAAGCATGTGCAATGCACTGCCACTCCTGCCCACCTGGCTACGGAGGCGCCATTTTTTTTTCGTACTTGTATATTATGTATATAAATGAATATTAAAAAATAAATAAATAAAAGACTAAGTGTTACTGCTTAGATTTTATGATTTCTAAATTAAAATTTTGTTTTATCAAATGTTTTTTTTTCTCAATGGCAAAGTTGTTTCCTGTCCTCAGTTTAGCCTAAAACATCATTGGTGTACTTTTGAATCAATGTAAACCAATTTTATTTGAAGAAAAAAAAAAGAGTACCAAAATGGTCACAGTGTGAGAAGAGGGTATACAAAACTGCCCTCATATAGCCAGCAGTTCCACACAGCACAGCTAAACATATATTGAAGAACATCATGTACAAAAAACATAACAGGCACAACCATTGTGCCTGTTATGTTTTTCTCTTCTACACAGCCAAATGTGCACTGAAGAGCATCACATGCAACCATTGTGTCTGTTATGGTTTTTTCCCTCCTTGAAATAAAACTGGTTTGTGTTCATTTCAGAAGTATGACAATGACATTTTTTAGACTAAACCAATGGTGGGAAACAAATTTTTTATTGATAAAAAGGCAGTTGACCAGACAAAATTTAAATTTAGAAATGCAAAACCTAACAGTAATATTTAGCACAATTTTAACAAATATTATAACATTAAATTCAAAAATCTTAACCCAAATATATATGACAAAAATAGCCTAACTTAAAAATAAGCATGACAGATCCCAGTGCCTTTCAACTGAAACACTCTGTATATTAGATACTATTAGTCACTTCTATACTGAGGCGCCTCCGTAGCCAGGGTGGGTAGGAGCAGCAGTGCATAGCACACGCTTCTTGATTAGACCGGGGTTCGAGCCCGTCACCACCGAATACAGAGGATGCGGAAAGGTCAGAGAATGACCACCGTATATTCCCGGAGCAATATGGCCTTAGTTGCTTATGCTCCTAAAAACCAAATAACAACAACAACTTCTATGTTCAGGTTTATTTAAAATTTCCTACAGTGTTAAGCATAACAAGTTTAAAATTATGCTTTCAAACATAATTTTTCCTTATATGTTATGCATCTAAATAATAAAAATAATGCATGCATGTACACACAGTAAAACTTGGTTACAGCATCATTGAGGGGACTACAATACTCTTGCACCATAACTGAGTGAGATTATAGCTGAGGGATTGTCATTTTTTAGATTACACTGAAATTAGTAGAAATTTAATAGAAATTAAATTAAAAGATGTAAAATGAATACATAACACACAGTTACATCACAGATTAAAACACAAATTTATATGTGCAGTATTATTTGCAAATTTAATAATCTATATTATCTACCAAAATTATTGATTTTTTTTTTGTTTTTTTTTTGTTGTTTCCTGACTAGAAGAGTTTCCTCAAATCATACTAACTTTCACAATTTGTGAAATCATATTACTTCTTTAACTATGGATTCCATAGTAATGCACTACTCTAACCCTATGTGGACCATTACAAGAAAAGCTGATAATTAACTGTGAAAATCAGAAATGTTAATAAATGATGCTTGTGCTAAATGAAGCATAAAAAAAAATATAAAAAAAGTGTTATGCATTCCTTGACAGTAATTCACCCAAAAATAATCCTTGGAGGGATATATAATTTTAGCAAGTTTCTCTCTCTTTTACTTTTTTTTTGAATTACTGTCATTAACTATTACTATCACTGCAGGTGAACAGAAAGTAAAACTGTAAAGATAATATTTTACCTGGTGTCAATAATACAGCAGTAACTCTAGCCAAGAAAAGTGTGGCAATACACGGTAATTTTACATTGGTAGTCTCAAAAGCATTTTTCACACTGTCAAAAATGGTCAACCATAAATGTTTTCCTCTATATAGTGAACCTTCAAGATGTTGATAAAATTGGGTAATGACATAGTATCCTGCTGCTCTCATATTGGAATCAGTACTTCCCAAGGAAGCAAATGCTACTGCTAAACATTTAGACCCTATGAATTTATGGCAATGTATAAGAGAACCTAAACAATAAATAAAAACAAATTTAATTCATATAATGCATAAAAAATAATTTTTAAAAAAGTTGATCATTTATATTTCATTTTAAAAAAGAGTTTAAGCATGGCATTAAACTAGGGTAAAGGTTTTAGAATGTACACAAAAATAAAGACTTTTGATCTCATAATATACATATAAATAAAATATTAAAAAATATCTTAAGCTGAAATTCTGAGAACTGAGTAGTCAGTTACCTAGCAACATCTAAAAGTTTCTTTCTATTAAATTAATAAATTAGCTAATTTAGATGCATATAAGTTAGTGCATAAAGTGCACAATTTCTATATGCAGTTAAACTCAAAGAAACAAATTAAGCTTGCAAAGTGGCACCATTTCTCATCTCATATTGTGAAACCCTTCATGACATGTTGCCCAGTATTGCACTTTGAATAAGTAATGCCTCCCAAATACAGAAAACTATTGTTAAGTTATTCTCAGTTGAGTGCCACCACCCACATGGCACTGTTTTAGGGATAGCTGTCCCTTCATCAGTGGGTAGACTGGCACTCACAGTACATGAGATATCAACTCAGTTGTGAAGTATTTTCACAATGCAAGAGATGTATTTGTTGAATATAAATCATTTATGGCTTTAAGGCCTCATACTACTGCAAGAATTTAGAATATAAGTTAGAGCATGAAAGTGTCATTTTTAAATGCAGTGAAATTAATTTAACTAATCATTCACAAAGAACTGTCTAGTCTTGCACTTTGAGTAATGTTTCCCAAACTAGTGTTAATTTCAGAGATAGTTCTTTCATTAGTGGGTAGGTATGCATGCAGAGCTAAGAAACTCAAAGTGTAATTAGATTAATTTGATTTTTTAATATCTGCCTGGGGATAATTTATACAACTTTTTAAAAAAGTATCAAGGTAATTCATTTCTTATGAACTGCTAAAAAAAAGCTTTTAGAATTATTTCCATTTTTTATACAATAGAAACAATTTCATAATTCTCTTCTAATGATCATATAATTTTTAAAGTACAAAAAATATACTAAATACAGTAAAACATATGTATTCTAAATCTTTCTACTCACCAGGTGATAAGAGATAACTAAATATTGGTAACAGAAAGCGTGGATCATAAATTAAGTGATTGGTATTTGTTTTTGAATTCTCTTCTTCTTCTTTTGGAAGTGTGGGCTTTAAAAGAGATCACATATAATATTATTTATTAATATATACTGTAAATTTATATTTAATTTTTTATATATAATAAATTACATATAAAAATTGAAATTTATCTTTTCCTAGAAACATTTGAGCAATTTTTTGTTTATAATGTAAAACACCATAATAAATGCACAATTATTAATTTTCGCTTGTGGTACTGATGCAATAATTGATATTACAGATTTGTTCTTCCTTTGAACTGCAGTGAAGTAAAAGAAAAGAAAAAAAAAACAAAAAAAACAGTCACCATTTTTACAAGAGCAATTAGAAACATTTACCCAAAGGGTTTTATTTATAGTTTCAATAAGTTAAGAACCTTTTCTAATTGAGGGTCAAATATAGTTTCTGAAAATACAACAGATTCATTGAAAAATTTTAATGAAAATGAAAAACTGAACTAAGACATTCATACAAGTCACGTGTAACAAGACTGAATATTTTCAGCATTCTCCATGGGAAGATTATTAGACCAAAGCAATATTTCAAATTCAGTCTCGCATTTTTATATAAATTGCTTAGATTTTTTTTTAGCAAATGCAATATCAGTGGTCCCCAACCTTTTCTAACTGAAGATATTAATGTTCAGTCGTTAATCTATTTAATTTTTAAACTTTTTAGCAAAAGCTGCAAGCTTCCTTGCACCTGGTAAATACAGTGAAACTTATGTTAATAGACACCTATGAATAGCAGAGACTTCTCAATAACCTTCAAACATATTTTTCCCAGCTAAGATAGGGTTTTTGTAATGAATTTACCTCTACATAACAGACAATCTCAATAGCAGATGAGTTTAGCCACATGAATTTAACATAAAAACAAAAGAAAATGACACATACTTTCTCTCTATCTGTGCAGAAAAACTCATGTTTATGTAAATATGGTTAATTTCTTTCTTTTATTGACAGTGCAGAAAATGTTAAAAAATAAAATAGTATTATTTAATTTAATAATAATAATAATAATAATAAAAAAAACAGAAATAATAATAGTATATTTTTAACCTATTTAAATAATAGGGTGAAAATGTGCTACGAAGTTGTTAATATCTGGTATATGATTTCTTACAAAAGTATAATGCACACAATAACACAAACAGCAAGATTATACACTAGCTGATCAAAATGCTTCCTATTACCAATACAGTCGGTCCTCGTATAACACGTGTTTGCATTACACGAATTCGATCATACACGATTTATAAATAGGGGAACGTTATCTTATATAACACGAACCAAATTCGCTTATACACGATTCGCCTTTGTGTTTACAAGAAATGGCAGTCGAACGCGGAATCACCCCAACTGAACGCAACACGATAGGAACGAAGAAGATTCTGAAAATGTATTTATGTGTTTTATATCAGTGAAGGGGAAACATATTTCACCATAATAACGTAAAAACCAACACAATTCCAGCTATCGATATAATCGCAAATGCAATTAGATGGAGTTTACTACCAGTTTATAACAGATTCCACTAGCAGAAACGAAACTGGAAATTGTTTTTATTGTTTTATGGTAGTAACCCCCAGAAATGTGCTTTAGTAAAATGTGAGGTGTTAATAGTGTATCTCGGCCTTTACGGTGTTGTTTATTCAGTTGCTACACGCGCGCAGCTTTGTTTATGTATATCAAGCATGCCTCCTCATCTTGTAATTTTGATTTATTCCCTAAAAATTAGTAAAATACTTAAAAGGTGTGAAAAGGAAGCGTCCTGGCTAAGACACTGCAGATTCAGAGAGAAAAAAAAAGAAGCAATATCTATAAACAGAGGCGGACTGGGTCAAAAATTTTTACCCGGGAAAATTTGTAGTGGCCTCATAATACGGTTTATGGCCAAAATCACACCGGCCTCTGGCCCACCGCGGTTTCCCCCGTAAGACTTATGGCCAGTCCGCTTCTGTCGATAGAGAAAAAATATGAAATTGTGAAACGCTTTGAGCGAAATGAAAGACCATGTGATATTGCACGTGCTACACATCTAAATGAGGCAACGCTGAGAATTACAAAGAATGCAGAGAAAATAAAAACAACTTTCATAGCGGGAACAACTCAAAGTGTAATTAAAATCCATTAGATTAAGACAAGAATTGGAAGAGATGGAACGGCTGTCATCTGTTTGGATAGAAAATCAAACAAAAAACAAGTTTGCTTACGATAGAAGCAAAAGCATTAGCAATATTTTATTACGACTTACGTATTATAAAATACGTAAGTATTTTATTACGACTATTTTATTTAATATAATAATTTTTTTACGAATAAAATACGTATTTTATCCGTAAAAAATACTAAAAATACTTTATTATAATATAATATTATTTTTATTACGTATTTTAATCGTAATCAAATACGTAAGTATTTTATAACGATTAAAATTACCCGATTATTTATTGTGTTTGGTAACGTTTTGGTTCCAAATGTGTGTTCAATCTTGGGTGGTCGGCACCTAACCCCACTTTTCCCATAGGGCTTGTTGTTTATATTGCACGATTTTGCATTGCACGAGGGTTTCTAGGAACGCAACTATCGTGCTATACGAGGACAGACTGTATACCTAGCAACTAGCTGCAAAAACCACTTAAAAGCTGCACCATCAAAATGAAAGGAATATTAGATCTTGCAATGCTGCCCATCATCATCATCATCTCAGAAGACATGATGCATACCGCATGACAGAAGAGATGGGGATAACAGAGCTTTATTCTGCACGTCAAATATGGTTTCACCACTTTACAAGTCTCCTTTAAGCAAAGTCGTTGTATCACAACATGTGATGATCAATCAAGATTCATCTAGTATTGCCTAGTGTCATAAAGGCTAAGCAACTGTGTTGTGTGACTGCCACATGTTGACCTCTGATTACACCTGGATGGTCTCCTCTAGTATACTAAGTACTCAATATTTTTAGATTTGAGTGTGGGGATGGAGCTTTACCCAAGAGTAACTAACAATACTACTAGCATGAATATGCAAGCAGAGAGGGTTTTGTTGTTGCAGATAGGCAAAAACTGCCAAAATTTGGTGCATTTGATTGATATGCAGGACTTCAGTATCAATTTTAACAGTATTTTAGACTTCCAAGTTTAGACAGCCTTAGCTATACTACTAAAAGAACATCCACAACAAACCTCAAGGTATAGCTTACTACTAAACATTATGAAATAAAAAATTTAATATTATTTACAGTTGTTCATACTTTACAAATACAGATACATAGATTAACAAATAATAAGCATTCTTGCATCTAAAAGAGAAGAAACTTAAAATGATATTAACTACACTGTATATACTTTGATCATCAGTATTACACACAACTTGTAAAATTAATAGTTGTAGGTACTGAATTACATAGACAACACATGGAAATACATATGAATAATTCAATCCATAAAGACTGGTTGGTGATTTTTTATTGCACAGGCTCAAAAACTTAGAATAATTCAGAGAGAACCTTACTATTTACTCCTTCTATTTCCTCCTTCCAGCTGAGATTAGATCACTATAAAATAACAAAAAGTGGGGAACCCGATGTACTGCCATAAAGGTTCCTATCTGTGCAGAGAACTATAATTACACCTCCCTGGAACAACATGTAACTTTGGTTCCCATTATTCAGGATTGCTAAGCAGCACAGCTGTTCTATACTTATCCACAGAGAAAACTTTATCTCTTTCTGCCCATTCCAGCAGGAAATTTAACTTAATGTTGGTCACACGGAGGCCATTTAGATCCTCCATTTAATTTTTTTTTCTGACTCCAGTCAAACAATCCTGTTTTCTTTCCAAAGGAATTTTTCCCAACATTTTCTGTGTTAGAAGTTTGAGATGTTTCTATTTAATAGGGTGAAAATGGTCTACAAAGTTGCTAATATCTGGTATATGATTTCTGCCAACTAAATGAGTTAATGATATTAAAGTCATTCCTGTTATTCCACAGGTTCTCTTGTAAACAGTTGCATGAATATCTTTTTTTAATTCTACAATAAGAAAATCTCTGAATAAGCATTGGTAGCAGAATAATAGACATAGTATTAGTACACAAAGAATGGCATTCCAAATCTTCCTCCAGTCAAACAATCCTGTTTTCTTTTCAAAGGAATTTTTCCCAACATTTTCTGTGTTAAAAGTTTGAGATGTTTCTATTTAATTGGGCGAAAATGTTCTACAAAGTTGCTAATATCTGGTATATGATTTCTGCCAACTAAATGAGTTAATGATATTAAAGTCATTCCTGTTATTCCACAGGTTCTCTTGTAAACAGTTGCATGAATATCTTTTTTTAATTCTACAATAAGAAAATCTCTGAATAAGCATTGGTAGCAGAATAATAGACATAGTATTAGTACACAAAGCATAGCATTCCACTCCATAATGGAGTATGCCACATAGCTCACAGTATAAAAAGCCAAACAGCTTCACACACTAAAGCAGTGGTGATTTGCATCTGGTCATGCAAGTCAAAGTCATAAAGTAACGGTTATGGAACAGTAAAGGTGTCATGTAGTTTCAAAAGGGTGTGACTGTGGGAGCTCGTGCATCAGGTGCTTCCATATCAAAAACAGCATGTCTTGTCAGATGTTCGTGGCCCACAGTGGTTAAGATGTACAAAGAATAATGGTGGCAAATGGGTCAAACCATCTTCCATAAACAGAACTATAAAGGGTTACATGAAGTAGATGTTTGTGGTGAGTGAAGGGCGCAGTGCATTGTATGGGCTCAACATCAAGTCACAGTGTGACAGGTGACATTGAATGCAATATGGAGAATGCAAGAACAATGTTCCAAATGATGATGCACTACATGCTTATATGTATAGGGTTTCACAGCAGATGACCCAAGACATTGAGGGCAATGTACTGACTCATTGTGCAAGCAACATGAGTTCGTGGATCCATCATGCATGGTGCCCACTATCCAGGCAAGTGGCAGTGGTGGCTTAATATTGAGTATGTTTTGCTGGCAAGAACTAGAATCCCTGGTGCATATGGACTAACATTTCACTGGTGAGGTCTACTGGCAGTTAGGAGACCATGTGTCCTCTGCTGTGTTGTATTTTTCTTAGACAGAAAGAGGGTCTCCTAAGATGATAATGTGTCATGTTATCAGGCCCACACTGTGCACAAGTGGTTTGAGGAACACAATGAAAATATCACCCATCTTGACTGGCTTCCAAATTTGCCTGACCGCAATTGAATTGAGCAGCTGTGAGATGTTTTGGAATGAGAAGTGAGGTGTGTGGACCATTATCTATTCTGACACTGTGGAAAGCCTTGTAATCAGCATGGCTGCAAGTTCCTATAGACATCATCAGACATCTAGTGGAGTCAATGCCTAGGTGAACAGCTGCTGTTATCCACGCAAATGATGACCCAACACAGTATTAGATAAATGGTCATAATTCAGTGATCACTCAGTGTACATGTTTCAGAAAGAAGAATTGCCCAATTTTCAGTTATCGGTTATGTAGCTGTTGTGGAAAACCAACTTTCTGATAATGTTCACTTTTAAATATGGAAATATATGGTGGTGCATAACTAACAGTATCAAAGATTACTTCTAGAAATTAGATTAATAAGTATTCTACCTCTAACTTCATTTTCAGTGGGAAATGAACAGCAGTCTGGAAAAGTTTTTCTTCTTCTAAGAGGCTTACAACTTCTTCCATCTTTGGCTGGTTCCATAAAGATGAACTGATATACGAACTAGTACTCTTTTTTACAGAATAATGAGTGACAGCTGCCTTTCCCCAAAGAAATGGTCTGCAAAGAATGAATTATTTAAACAGAGTGAAATTCAATGAAATTTGTGTATTCTGATCTTGCTATAAAAAAAAAAAAAAAAAAGGAAAGGAAAAAATATATATCCTGCTCCCCTTATTCAATAAATACACCCTTCACTGAACAAGATGAATATATTTAATGGGAATTTTGAACTTTACAAATGAAATGTCATAAATTATGACCCCTATCTTCACATATTCTTCATAGGAAATTACAATTTGTTTTTGCAAAATTTATATGTCCAAATGGTTTAATTTTAATGTGGTTGCAAGATATGGGACAATAAATGGTTAACATTCATAATGCTATAAAATACTTTGATAAAAAATTATTATCAAAAAAAAAAAAAAAAAAACTAGAAAACCACATCAATTATTTGTGTTAAATATTTGGTTATAGAAATTATAATAGTATACATTCATTTATACTTTACTTCAACAATAAAAAAATTCCACAATTAGTAGAATCAGTACATACACTAAGTTGGATTTTAAAAATTAATAGCCCTCCCCCCCATGTGGGAACTGACTGGTCTTTGACACTGGCGAAGGCACAAAGCAGAGTCAGGAACAAATGATATAAAATTGTAGTTCACACAATTGTAGACACTCAATTTTTGAGTGTCTGCAAGGAAAAATGAGGTCAGTGTCAAGATCGTTCCAATTTTGAACATGGAATGATGAGCACATCAGCACCAACACTGGACCACTGACATGTGGAAATCTATTGCCTGGTCTGATGAATCCAGTTTCTAACTGTAGAAGGTAAAAATAGACCATGGTAACTGGATGTACTGTTGTTATTTGGCAAGCTGGAGGTTGTGGTGTTATGGTTTGGGGGACTGTTTTTGTGGCATGTACTGGGTTCTATGATCACTGTTAATCAGTGGTTCTCTGACTTTTTATCATCACTAATCAGGTACATCCCTTCATGATATCAGTATACACAGACAACTCGAGTATCTATCAAGAGGACAATGTGCCATTCCACAAGACCTTGCAAGTTCCTAACTAGTTTCAGGAACATGACAATGAATTCTTCATCTGCCAATGGACACCCAAATCACCTAATCTCAACCCAAATTGGGCATGTTTGGAATCTATTGGAAAAAGACTTTTGATGCTGCAACCATCCACCTGGCAATGTGTTGATATTACTGGACACATTGTGCATTGCATGGGCAGTATTACATTGTGCATTTCATGGGCAATATATATGATTTGCAAAGTCAACTATATTAAGTATTGTGGGAATAGTGATGATTCAATATGTTTCCAAGCTGAGAGAACAGCATGTAATTCTGCAGTGAAAACACTGCACCATGGTGGAAGTTATGAGATGTAGTTTGGAAGCTACACTAGAATTATTTTTTGATTGTAAAGGCATAATTCATTATGAATTTATATTAGGAGTTTATACTGTTAAATAAGACTATGTATTTAGGAATCATTAAGCATTTGAGACCCTTGGACTAGGCAATACAGTTATTGTCATAAGATGAGCATAACAACGCTGTTCCTCACCTTGTAGACACTCAATTTTTGAGTGTCTGCAAGGAAAAATGGGGTCAGTGTCAAGATCGTTCCAATTTTGAACATGGAATGATGAGCACATCAGCACCAACACTGGACCACTGACATGTGGAAATCTATTGCCTGGTCTGATGAATCCAGTTTCTAACTGTATTTTTATTTTTTTTATTATTTTTTGATTGTAAAGGCATAATTCATTATGAATTTATATTAGGAGTTTATACTGTTAAATAAGACTATGTATTTAGGAATCATTAAGCATTTGAGACCCTTGGACTAGGCAATACAGTTATTGTCATAAGATGAGAATAACAACGCTGTTCCTCACCTTGTGATAATAATATTACAACAGCATCCTTCTTATTCGTATGACCTTGAACCATGTGATTCCTTTTTATTTTTCTTCCCAAACTAGAGAAATCATCAAAGGAATAATTTTCCAGCGAATTAGAGGTTGCGGAAGCTTATGGAAAAAAATGTGAAAATAGCCAAGCTCATTACTTTGAAAAATGTGATGCATAATTATCAATAAATATTATATTTGTTCAAATAAAAATTCATATTTTTTCATGAATTTTTTTTTGTTAAGCTTTGTTACTTAACAGATTATAATAACTTGAATGTTTCTTTATTCCCAGAGAATTTATAATTAATAGTTTCACTTACCTGAAATCATGTAAACTGATACCATTACTTTCATATAGTTTAATGAGGTACAATATTTTCTGACCTAAAAGAATCAAATTATAAATACAGCCTCAATATAATACTCGATAATAATAATGCATATTTACAGTATCTTTATTTAATAATTAATTTTTTTATAAAATATAATAATGAACACATTCACTGTGTGATTAAGCAGGGAAAAATACTTTTCACTATGTAAAGATGGAAAACCAGGAATACAGTTACAAAGTGCATGGAAAGAAAATGCAATAAACACCAAAATCATCAATTTAATTTCTATAAATTTTTTTAAAAATATAATTTTAAATAATCATTTGAAAAAAAACAAAACAAAAACAAACAGTAACAAAATGATATTTTAATGATAATGATATTTTATATCATTAGCAGTCAGTGAAAAGACTTAAAGAAATAGAAGAGACACAAGACATTATAACACAAAGTAAAGGCATAACCAAGGGTTAATAACAATTCACAAAATATAAAGGCATCACTTGGTTACAAGATTGCACCGATTACAAAGAGTAATAGTGAAGAAAGGCTGTATAAACAGACTGCATTAGGACATAAAGGAGACCTATATGATGGATTCGCATCATATAGGTCTCCTTTATATCATGATAAGATTACTTGGAATGAGTCTATTGAAGACTTGATCCATGAAGATGGGATATCATTACTCTTATATTTTGTTAGTGGCAGCATTAGAGAGGGCATGGTATAGAAATTTTTCTTTAAAGGTCTCTGACTTTGATATTCATCAGTAGTAAACATTTTTGTGTTTCCAAGAATAAAGTTATTTTCTTCTTCATATACGTATCTATGTGGGTCAGCACTAATTACACATTGAAGAAAATACTGAAATTAATACGATGTTTTTTTTTTCATGTGATGATAAATTTATGCATAATTATAGAATTATATTATATAATTAAACTTGATAATGCTTATGAACTGTGTTTATAAGCATTATCAATATTTACCTGTTTTAAATGCAACATATATGATATATTGCATAGTAATACACCTTGTCCAATAATTCTGCTACATATTTGTTGGATACCATTAAATGCCCTTTCATTTGAGTTTAAATTTTAGACTCAAAAACAAAAAGAAATCAGAAGTCAGACTAGGACCATGTTGCTCTTGGTCAGAAACTGTTATACAAAGAGGATTGCTGTCATTTAATATTAGTACCAAAATAACTAAGGCATGAGAGATCAGTAGGACTAACTGCAAAACCATAAAAAAAATCAAGCCAAAACTGAATCAAGGATATTAAATAGATGTAGAATGCATCAAAATTTTTATCGAAAAAAAAAAAAAAAAAGTAAGGTCAAGTTTGATTTTTTAAATTTTTTTCAAAATTATGATTTGGATTTGATTTTTAATAATATCACTCTAATGTTAAGTAATACAGTTAAAATTAAACAAATTAATACTTACAAATTTTTCATTTTTTAAAAATTTCAAAATTTCAAAAAGAAACATACACAGCAGAGCCTGCTCCTCTCAGAAACTTGCTCCACATAGCCTAGATATATTTAAGAAACATATCATCCCAAGCCCACAGGCATTCATGAAGAGTTAAATGGCTCATAAAGGTATATGCTATGAATACATTTTAGAAAGAATTACATCAACATTCACACTAACAAAGCATAGAGTAAGGGGTTCAGAAACATTTGGATAGCACCTTATACAAAGACACCACCCTAGTCAGGTGGGCAGGAGCGGCAGTGCATAGCACACACGCTTCTTGATTAGACCAGGGTTCGAGCCTGTGACCACCAAATACGGAGGATGTGGAAAGGTCAGTGAATGACCACCGCATATCCTCGGAGCAATATGGCCTTAGTTGCTAATGCTCCTAAAAACCAAATAACAACAACCTTATACAAATATGCTTCAAATGCATTAAAAAGGTATATTTTTTTGAATTTGTTATTCAATGATAACCTATTTGCCACTAAGCATTACTCATCTAAGTTACAGGTAGCAACATGCTTTAACACTGCGTAGCCGAGTGGGCAGAAGCAGGAGTGCAGTAGCATACGCTCTTTGAGTAGATTGGGGTTCAAGCCCCTGACTGCTGAATACGGTCGATCTGCCAACCCGCACTGGACCAGCATGGCAGATTATGATCCATTTCCCTCAGCATGAATTGTTGAGGAGGCTTCCATTCTGCAGTGGGTTGATAATGACTGTACTTTACTTTTTACTTTTTAATCATTGAGCTTTCAAAAACTAAAAAAAAAAAAAAAAAAAAAAATTGTAAAACTACAGAAATCAAACAAGCTAAATAAATTATATGACAACTTAAATATCACTACTTACAAACTATCTTCAGAGTTGCATGATACGATGCAAGTAACATCGATACATGTTCAGCTTTACAAATAGTTTTGTCTGCATGTGCCAAAGTAATCCAAAGTGTGATAACCGACTCTGAAAGAAACAAATAAAAAATATATTTATAATGCAGTTTAGAAAAATATTATTTTTTGCAAATATTGTTTTTTATACTATTAATAAACCAGATAACCTCTTAGAGACTTAGGCTAACTAAATACTATGAAACTTGGAAAAATTTGTAGTATACATTTTAGAGCTTTTGATAAATCAATCCAAATTCTGAAAAAAGAACACTGAGCATTTTCATTCCTTAACTAGTTGTTGTTGTTATTGTGATGTTTTCTGGTGCAAGGGCTACATAGGCCATATTGTGCCTCCCAAATCAATTGACTTTACATATAAAAACTGCTTGAGCAGCAGTTAGAAACAGTCATACATTTGAATTTGTTTTAAATAGAGAAAGAATTCAGAGAGATTTGCATCTTTACCTATGATGCTATTGAAAGACAGAGGCTGTTGTAGATCTGAAATTAAACTAAAAGCCATTCGTCGGATATTGTTAAACAAGCTACATTCAAGCAGTATATGTTTTACTGTAAGTGGTTGTGAGCACCACACACAGCATTTCCTGTAAGCAGATAGAGATGTGCCTTAACTAATTGTATTTCAGTGGACAGGAGGAGGAACTTCATTCATTAGGTTTTTTTTTTTTATTATTATAAAAACCTCAAATGCAAAAGAAATTAGAAACTATAATACTTAGTACCATGTGTGGGTTGATAAAAGAAGATACTTGTTGACTTGAATTTCTGTTTATTGAATGTGTAGACTGAATTCAGGAAATGCGTGTGAAGGGAGGTTGTTCCAGTAAACAGCAGTTGAATGAATAAACGAGGAAGATGAAAAGTTGGTTCTGTGAGTTTGAAGTTGGACAGTAAATGGATGTTGACTAGTTGTGGCACATGTTCAGACTGGTTAGGAAGAGAGAGGGGGAATTGTAGAAGCCAATTCTGAAGAACTGTGCCCATGGCAAAAGGCATGAAACAGAAACAGATTTTCTATGAGATAGTGAGTGGAGAGACTTTGTAAAAGATGGGTCATTAATTAACCTAACTGTCCTCTTTTGAATGAAGTCAAGATGCCCGAGAGAGGATATATGGACACCATTCCAAACATGGAACAATATTAAATGGTAGGGTGGTTTGAGACATGGCACCTATACAGAGTGAGTAGCTGTTTAGAAGAAAAGTAACACTGAAAGTGAAAGAGAAAACCCAGTTTTTTAGACACAGAAGAAGCAATATTTGTGCCAAGAGAGATTAAAAGTCAGGGTAATCCCTAATACAGATATGTGATCTTGTTTAGAATTTTGAGGTTCTTCAAAAATACGCACAGGAGCAGAAGAATCCTTTTTGCAAGATATAAGATAGGACCAAGTTTTAGAAAGACTGAAATTAACTAAGTTACCTTTACCCACTGGAGAATTACCTGGAGGTTAGCATGTAAGGAATTGGTAGTGGTTATTTGAGAAGTTGAAACCATTTGTGAAAGGCAAAGTTTCCCAAACTGGAAATTGGAATGCAACATGCCATCATCAGCAAAACTATGGACAGGATTTCCAGTCAACAGAACATCATTAATATACAAGAGGAAAAGAATGGAACAAAGAACTGAACCTTGGGAAACACCAACATTAGTGGAGAAGTAAGAAGACAGAGAGCCATCTACCATCACCTGCAGTGAGCGGACAGAGAAAAAAATTGATACCCAATTACAAAAAAGAATTGGCAGACCATAAGATGGAAGCTTATTTAGAGAACCTTTATGCCAAATATGATCAAAAACATTAGTGTTAGATTAAACATTTCTTGCAGTAAGGTAATTAACTGTTTAGCTTCTTCCAATCTGAAGTTAACGTTGAAATCGCTGCTCATGATCATGGGTATTTTATGCAAATCTTTCTTTAACAATGCTGCACCCTGAATTGAGTAAGGCAGCAAAACAAAATTAATGGAGTCAATTATATCCTGTATGTTACTGTTAGGAGAAATATAGACAACCATTGTATCACTTGGCTGTAACAAGCACTCCACTGCACATATATTTCAATGGGACAAACCAGTTATTTGACCAGCGAAAAATAAAGTGTTAATAACCTAATTACCCATCAATTTCAACAGTCTTTTTCATTCTTGTGCACTCATAGCTACCTTCGTCTTTATTTTCTTAGGCCTTTTCACTTTCATTCTTATCTTGCTCGATACTCTGAATGCTCTGCACTTGACTTCAGCATCATTGAGCACCTTTTCCAAAATTACTGATGTGAAAACTTCTACATGGCACCTAACAGTGGAATGTAATGAAAATGCAAGATGAAAAAAGAAATTGTTGACAAAGATTTGTATTGTTGCAGTCATATGACAAATACTTGCATTGTTGCAATCATACTATTCAACGAATGGCTACAATCAAATGGTTTATTAGGCTGTTGGCTTGGATTTTGCTAACCTCTTCCAAGCCAAGGACGTTTTCACATAAAACAAAACATTTTTCGCGTGTACAAGGTACCCACGCAGTTTTTTTTTGTTTTATTGTGTTTTTCTAATGCAGTTCGACAAAATTGTGCATACACCTTCTATTAACTATACTGTATTTCCATCATTAAAAGTTTTGCAATATCACATGTCCTTATTTTCCCATAACTCTGCCTATATGATTATTATATTATCTCAAAGTATCAGTCATTCTGATATTAGCTCTTAAAATTTGGAAAGAATGAAATTGCTGAGAGCAATAAGAAACAACAGAAATATATGCCAGTTAAAGCCTTGATTCAAGAACAGTAATAACCATTATATCTTAACAGTGAATTAAATATTCTTTGAAACGTTTGCCGTTCTAACCATAAACTTGCTAATTCCAGGGTCATTACACATATTTACACAAAAATTGTATAAACAGCTTAAAAAGGCTACACTGGGTAAACTGCATGGATTCAAGAAAAGTCGTCGTCGTCGTCTTCTCTCTTTTTTTTTTAATTAAGGTAGGCCTATATTAATCATAATATAAAAAAACATATGATAAAGCTCTAAGTTTAGTAAGGTTAACCTCTGTTTGCAGCATTCTTACAGCTAGTTTTGATAATAAAAACAGAAAGGAAAAATACCTTTTAGAACTTCAAATCCTGGTGCTTCATCTAGCATGATAATTAGGAAATTAGAGTGACCAAATATCATTTGGAGCAATTCAAAAGGTGAAGGTGAAATTTTGCTGAGTTGTTCAGCAATGTAGATAATTTTGCAGAGGCTGCTGATCATATCTAGTATGGCACTACCTACAACAGCATTCCTGAAAATATAAGGGGGAGAAAATAAATAGGTTACTAGAAAAGCTATGCAGCAGCAAATCTGCTTATAGGTAACTTAACCATTCCCCATTTCCTCCAGGAAACAATCGTTAATTTGGCTAATGAGCAGATGCTGGAAAAGCATTTTACAGGTAGACTTTCAGGGAACTATTAAGTTATGTATAGCTGGAAATTTTACATTTACTGATTACACATCCAATGGTAGTTAATTAAATTGTTAAAATGTAATGGCACAAATAAAGCAGTTAATTCTAATATACATAATTTATTATAAACATGTCTACAGAAACAGAGGTAGATTGGGCCACCAAGACGTTAGTAGCCCAATCTGCTGCTGGTTCTGCAGACATACATCAAACTATTCAGGACAAAAAAAATAAAAAAGCAGCTTGCTAATCCCATTGGCAGTCGATGCTAATCAATTGGTAAACAATTAAGTTACATAATAAGCAGGGGCAACCCAGTCATATAGGTTTCCACACAGTTGCCTGGGGCGAAAAGTTTGAGGGGCACTGTCCATACAGTGCAAATTAGGCTGTTGCCAGGGCAGCAAATTTGAGAAAGAAAATAAAGTTAAAAAAATTTAGATAAAATAACAAATAAAATAATGATATCATTATTTAAATTCCCATGCACACATGAGAGAATATTAATTATAATTAATTTCTCTACACTTCTGAGAATTTATTATGTCAAATCAGGGCTGAACTTGCACCTAGGAAACTAATACAATTGTCTAGGACCTATAAATGACAATGTCAATATTTTATTGAATTAATCAACTTTCATTTTAAATTAGGCAAGCCAGTGCTTTAGCCCACAGTACGTGAAAAGCAATGCACAGTGAAACTGCACGATACCACAGGTCTGGCAATATATATCCCTCCAGGGATATATTGCCAGACAAGTAGTAACTCTATCATCATTCGTGTGATGATAAGAAAAAGAGATTGAACACAATACAGCAACTATGTTGCATCCCTATTCAAACTAGTGGGCACAATATAAGGTGTGAACCAAATGCAAAAAAACCTGAGTGCAGAGATAGAAAGGGGAGGAGGTAAAACACAATACAAGACATATGATCTAGATTCATGCAAGGAGAAACTTTACAATACACAGGAGTGCTGTAAAACTAGCACCTCATCCAGTGGCATAACAGGAGGGCTCAGATAGGGGGCAGGATTGTTTCAAAAATATCACAGAAAATAAAAATATTAAAAAAATATATATCATGTAACCATAAAATATGAAATGTAGTAAGTTCTGTTTAAAAATAAGAATGTATATTTTTCCAAGGAGACCCACAGTCCATTTTGCAATCTCCCTTCTGACCCCTTCCTCTTGATTTTTCTGTTATTCCACTGAAGTAGTCAAGTGGTCAGTACAAGAGAGCAGTATTCTAGGCTCCAGCTATTTTTTGATATATAATGTAGAGATTTAAGGCTAAGATTCAACACTTGTTACATAACAATAATGACATTTTTAAATGAGTATAATATTATTTTTAAATACTAAGGAAGATACAGAAAACATCATAAAAAAGAAATACAAAAAACTGAATATTTTCAAAAGTTATTGTGAAGTGCTAGTTTTAAACTTGGGGATGCATAACACTTAGTGCTACCTACATGGGCCATGGACGCACACAATGTGTAGGAATGGGCTACATATGACTTGGTCTAACAGAAATTACATAAGTAATAACTCTATCATACATTAGCCAGTATGATAAAGGCCAGAATGTTTCAGGGTTTACAAGGAAATAATTGTAACAAAATCACTCAAAAAAAAAAAAAAACCATAATAATAATAAATATATAACACTTAGTTAACAAAATTGCATATACATTATTCAAATGGAAAAAAGTAACATGACATCTGACAGTGTGAAGAAAAATAATTAGAAAAATCTGCAATATAAAATTATATTGATCATATACAGGCATCCCCCATATAACACAGTACTTCTACAACACTGAGGTGTATAAAGCCTTGAATGGTTTGAGCATGCTCAATGCTGATGGAATTTTTCCTCTTGCTCAGAATAATCACCTGAGAGGGCATAAATTCAAATTGATGAAAGACAGTTGTAGGATAGATGTGTGTAAGTTTGCTTTTAGCCAGCAGGTAGTTGATTGGTGGAACAGACTTCCATCTTTTGTTGTGGAAGTTGATAGCATAAATAAATTTAAGGCTGAACTGGACAGGTATTTGAAATGAACAGAGGGATGAAATGGGAGCAGGTTTTTTGGCTGATGCTGCATAAGCCTGCTTTCTTGCATCATATGCTAATGCTAACACGGTTTCACTCTAACATGATTGATAAATTGCAGTAATCCTCGCACAACATGGTACTTATATAATATGGTGTCACTCTAATACGGTTAGAGAACTGCAGCAAACTGCGCATAACACAGTATTTTTTAGCTTTTGTGAAGAGAAAACCCTGCTATTATGCTGGTTGTAATTTTTCAACATTTCCATTCTTTTTTGTGAATCCCCACTGTTAACTTGTGCCTCCGTAGCCAGGTGGGAAGGAGCAGCAGTGCATAGCACACACTTCTTGATTAGACTGGGGTTCGAGCCCTTCACCACCAAATATGGAGGATGCGGAAAGGTCAGGGAATGACCACCGCATATCCCTGGAGCAATATGGCCTTAGTTGCAAATGCTCCTAAAAACCAAATAACGACAACAACAACTGTTGACTTGCTAGTTGTTATGCAAAAAAAAAAAAAAATTTTGGGAAATTCATGTGTTGGGTTCTGTGCTATTGAACTTATGCTTGTTTAAGACCATAAAAATTTGAGACTTCAAAGCATGTCGTTCGTGATTTTTAAGGTTATTTTGGTTTTTATTTGATTGGTTATAAATTTTTCCAGGTATGCATTACTAAACTTTGTTCTTAAGTACCGCATTGGAATAATTTCTTTGTTGTGAATTAAATTCCAGCCCTAAGTCGGTAGGAGGGGAAGGTTTTGATGATATGACTACTAAAGAAGTTCATGAATTACTGATAGAAAAAGAGGCTGGCGAAGCAGATTTGGTGGAAATGGCATCAGAGGTAAATCACATCAATTCAGAGGATGATAGCACAGATGAATATTCTGAAGTTCCAAATTTTACATTAAAAACCATACAGGAAAGCATAAATTTATCTTTTCTGTATGGTTCACTCCATACTATGAAATTTATGGTATGGAGGGCATTTCAGGCATTAGATCTGCCTTTTTTCAGGCATTAGATCCACCTTTAAAACTCAAAACATCAGAAAATCATTACAGTGGATTTTGTAAAAAATTGATTCCGAATCTATCGAAGTAATGGAGGCATGGAATCATTTCTCAATTGCGGACCATATCAGAATCATAGCTTTATCGCTGAAAGAAGTAAAACCGTCAACATTAAATGTATGGCCATAGTGAGTTCATTCAGGAAATATGGTGGAACTGGCAGAAAACAGAATTGGTGTGATAGTAGAACTTACTACATCGGTAGAAGAGGAAGGTTTTGATGATGCGACTACTGAAGCCCTCATGGGTAGCACAGTTCATAGAATCACCCTCCTCCCCAAAGTGGGTGAAAAAGACCTGAATTTTAATCCTGTCGATGGTGGAAGGAATTTTTATGGGTTTTTTCACAATGATGCTGAATTAGTTGGGCTCAGGCGAGGGCAGCATGGTTTTTCTCCTGAAAACTCAGGCTTTTTATCCAGCAAAACAGAAAATCGACCTCAGAACACACACACCAATTTATAGACAATATACAGAGCAACATGGCCTTAGTCGCCGATGCTCCTAAAAAAATTTAAAAAGATATGATTACTGAAGTTGTTCAAGAATTACTGGTAGAAAAAGAGGCTGGCAAAGTGGATTTGGGGGAAATGGCATTGGGGGTAAAACCAAATCAATTCAGAGGATGATAGCACAGATGAAATTTCTAAACTTCCAAATTTTATGCTAAAAAGCATAGGGGAAGGCATAAAGTTAGCCGAGCAATTAGAATCTTATTTTCTGAATGCAGATTCTTGAATGAAATGAGCTCAAAGTTCAAAAGGGAGCTTCAAAAATGCTTAGTTCCATACAATGAAATTCAGAAAGATTTATCAAGCAAAAGCAAACAAACCCAGATCACTGATTTTTTAAAGAGAGCAGAAGATACACAAAATCTAGAATGGTGTATTTTTGTTAATATTTTGTAAATGAAATGGTGAATTTTTGTTAGCTTTTGGAAAGCAACCTCCCCTTTTGTACTTTTTTTTAGTCCCATATAACATGGTTTTGCACAACAAGACATTTTATAGGAACCTAACTACCATGTTATATGAAGGTTACCTGTAGTCTAAAAATTAAACTATACGAAACTATCATCATACCCACAGCAACTTATGGATCAGAGAATTGGAGAATAAATAAGAAAGAAGTGCAAAAAATAATGGCATTTGAAATGAGATGTCTACGGAAAATCAATAAAACAAATTGGAGAGAAAACATAAAACTAACAAGTAAGAAGAGATCTAAATTTTGAATGCAGAATAATAGAGCAGATCTACAAAAAACAACTTCAGTGGTTTGGACATGTGAACCGGATGTAACAACACAGGCTGCCTAATGTAGTACTGACAGGAAGAATTGGAGACGAGACCACTTGGAAGACCCAAAAGAGAAAGGCTCCAATGCCTAAAGAAAACACAAGCTTTCAGCGCTATCAACAAATGATGCAAGATTCAAGAGACCAACAACAATGGAGGTCAATATCAAAATAGGGACTCAACCCGTGCCAAACGGAAGAGTAGAATGATGATGATGATGATGATACAGATATCACCTTTGTAATATACAGTTATATATATATATATGATGGTATGTAATGTAGATATCTCATTAATTTTTTAAATTTTAAGAATAATTTCAATATACAGGTAAAATCACATTTAAGTGCATTTAAAATTATGAAAGAATACAGATTGCAAACACTACAGCAAGGGTATCAACTAATACAAAGCATATTGTACATCATTTTTGTTAATACACTATATTTAAGATTACCTTAGAGATTTCTTCAGGGCAGCTCGCAAAAAAGTAAACCACATTTCATTATGATCCAAAATACTTAAAACTTCTTCATCTGTAGCTGTCTAACAAGAAGTAAAAAAAGACAAAAAACATATGAACTACAATATATACACACACAAAACACAACAGTTGAAGCACTTTATAGCAGCCCCTTTTTTTAATATCCCAGCACATTATAACAATCTATTTGGTAAGCCCCAGCCGAATTCACATAAACTAAATTGTCATTTTATATTTATAACACATTGTTATAACAGCCTTGAAAGATGAATAACTTCTTTATAACAATCCAAAATTTTCCACCATTCTATTTTGCTTTTTAATTTTTTTTATTACAATATTCACATTTCAAAATGAAAGAAGAATGCTAATTTATTGAAGATAATGATGAGCTTGCAAGCAGGCTGACTGTATAAAATAACATTGGCAGTTTCAGTTTCCCACATTCACTGGCAATTTCTCATGCCCATCGGCATAATGAAATTAACTTTAACTAGTTCATTTCATTATACAGACATTATAATGTATTGTATAGACTGTATGTTTGTCAAGATGGCTAATCACAGACAAAATTAAGATCTTACAAGCTGTAGATAAAGGCATACATTCTAAGACTGAAATTGCCAAATAGTTTGGCATTCCTAAGAGTATACATTTCATCATTCTGAAAGACTTACAGAAATCTGCTAAACCAAGTAGGGTTAGAGCATGAAGGGCAAAGTATCCAGATCTTAAAAAGATTCTGTTTTAAATGGCTAATGATGGTATATGCAAAAAATGTTCCCACAGACAGAAATATTTTAAAAACTAAGACAATCATTTGTACATCAGATGAATATTGCAAGTCATCCAATGGATGGTAGTTCCAGAAATTTAAGACTCACTGTGGAGTGTCTTTCAAAAAGAGGGCAGTGCAGGTGTAGCCATAGGCACAAGTTACTAAGGAATGGAAGGAGAATCATTTAAAAAAATGTTTTGTTGACATACAACCAGAATGGCATCTTCACTGACAAAGATTGCTTTTTATTTTTCTTTTTTTTTAAGTTGCTACCAGATAAAATGCTTAAATTTAAAGATGAGAAATGTAGTAGCGGCAAAAAAGGCAAAACAACAAATTACCATCCACCTAGCAGCACTGGGAAAGCCCAGACACTGTATCAAGCAAACTAAAAGACTTGGATGTCATCAAAAACCTGAAAAATGGATCAGAAACTTAGATCACAAGATGAGCAGGGAGAATAGAAAAAATTCGGCAGTTTGTGGATAACTGCACCCATCATTGCCAATTTTTTTTTTTTTTTTTTTTTTTTTTTTGTAGTTGTTGGTGTATCGGCTTCTGTGGCCATAATGCACCTCTCAAGGTTTTTGCAGTACTTTGATCCACGTCCGAGGCCGGATTCGAACCCGCGATCTTTGGGTTTCCAGGTAGACACTTTATCCACCCGGCTAGCCCAGTCGGCCATTGCCAAATCAATAACCTATGTACAAACACTGTTGACTACCTGCCACTACCTAATTATGACATCATTTCTTCAGCCACTGGATCAAGGTGCCAGTGCTTTAAGAAAAACTATCAAAGAATATTATTAAGTAAAATTGTGCTGTCTTGAAAGCAAAACACAATGTGAAATCAATGTGCTGAAGGCAGTGTATTTATGTGTTTCAGCATGTAATCAATATTGACGAAGAAGCAATCATCAACTGCTTCAAACATGTTGGATTTGTCACCTCAAATAATGCCATGAATGAAATTTTGCACGTCTTCCTCTATTAGATCGAAGTGAGAGCTCCTTTAGACACTTCAGATCACAACTTGGTGATTGTCTCTTCTCCAATGGAACCTTTATCTTCTCCTGGCTATTCCCAACTTCGTGTTGTTTGGCATTACAAGAATGCAAAATGGGATAACCTGCGAGACTTCTTTACTTCTTTTCCTTGGTCGGATTACTCTTTCAAAACTTCTGATGTCAACGTTTGCTCAGATCGTGTCAGTGAAATTATTCTTGCAGGAATGGAATCCTTTATCCTATACCCCACTTTAAAATATCATCCTTTATCTAAACCTTGGTTTTCCAATAAATGTGCTAAGGCTGTTCAAGAAAAGAATGTTGCTTATCGTAATTGGCTTGTTTCTAATTCTCTAGTTTCATTTTCTGCGTACACCAAAGCTTGCAACAATTGTAAAGCAGTTATTAATCAATCCAAATTATAGTTTGAACAGGCTAAAAGCAGAAAACTTTCTTCTTGCCCTAATGGTAGCCGAGCATTCTGGTCTCTTGCCAAAGCTATTGGCCGCAACTTTTGCCCATCTCTACTCCCACCTCTGTCCAAACCCGATGGTTCTGTTGTCACTTCAGCCAAGGATAAAGCTGACCTGCTAGCATCCCATTTTACTTCCAACTTATGTATTAATGATCTTGGTAAAACACCTCCCACCATTCCCAACATGCTCCATTCAATGCCTCCTGTGGTCTTCTGTCAAAAGGATATCAGAAGGATTTTGATGAATCTTGATGCTAAGAAAGCTCCAGGTCCTGATGGTATTTCTCCACTTGTTCTCAAAAACCTGTGCTCCTGAACTTACTCCTATTCTTTGCTACCTTTTTTCAATTTCTTATTCCAAAGATGTTTTTCCTTCTGCTTGGAAATTTGCTCATATCCAGCCAGTTCCTAAAAAGGGTGACAAATCCCTCCCATCCAATTATCATCCCATTGCAATTACTTCTACTCTTTTTAAAGTAATGGAGAAATCAATTAACCACCAACTCTTAAACTACCTAGAAACCTTCCGTCTGATCAATGATTGCCAGTATGGATTCCGTCAGTGCCGATCCACTGGTGATATTCTGGCTTATGTTACCCATTTATGGACTAATTCAATGGAAAGGTACTGTGAAACACAAGTAGTTGCTCTTGACATCTCAAAGGCTTTCAATCATGTTTGGCATAAAGGTCTTCTAAACAAGCTTCCATCTTATGGTTTGCCAACTGTTTTTAGTAATTGGTTATCCAGTTTTCTCTCTGATTGCTTGCTGAGGGTGATGGTAGATGGCTCTCTGTCTTCCAACTTCTCCACTAATGCCGGTGTCCCCCAAGGTTCAGTTCTTTCCCCCACGCTTTTCCTCTTGTATATTAATGACCTTCTTCCATTGACTGGAAATCCTATCCATAGTTTTGCCGATGATAGCACATTGCATTCATTTTGAGAAACCTTGTCCTGCTCAATCAGCTTCAGCTTCTCGAAAATCTGCTACCAATTCCTTAAATGCCGATCTTCAGGTAATTCTCCAGTGGGGCAAAGACAACTTAGTTGATATCAACCCTTCTAAAACTCAGTCTTGTCTTATATCTCGCAAAAAAGATTCTTCTGCTCCTAAGCTTATCTTTAGTGACACTCCGATTTCTAGGCAAAATGATATATCTCTTTTGGGGATTACCCTGACTTCTAATCTCTCTTGGCACAAGCACATTACAAATATTGCTTCCTCTGCATCTAAAAACTTGGTTTTCTCTTTCGCTCTCGGCGTTACTTTTCTTCCAAACAGCTGCTCACTCTGTATAAATCACAAATCTGCTCTGCCATGGAATATTGTCCACACATCTGGGGTGGTGCCCCCAAAACCTCTCTCAGGCTTCTTGATTCCATTCAGAAGAGGGCAGTTAGGTTAATTAATGATTCACCTCTAACAGAGTCTCTCCACTTGCTGTCTCATAGATGTACTGTTTCTGCTGCATGCCTCTTCTACAGATATTTCCATGGGCACTGTTCTTCTGAATTGGTTTCCATAATTCCTGCTCTCTCTTTCAAAACAGTTCAAGCACATGCTGGCACCAGCGAACATCCATTTACTGTCCAACTCCAAACCCACTAGAACCAACTTTTCATCTTTCTCATTTATTCATTCAACTGCCATTTTCTGGAACAACCTTCCTTCATACGTATTTCCTGAAAATTACAGTCTACAGAAATTCAAGTCCAATGTCAACAAATATCTTCTTTCGTGTTCTCAACCTCCAACCTAAGCAATGTACTAAGTATTATAGGTTCTAATACCTCTCGTGTTTGGGGTTTACATAAAAAAAAAAAAATATATATATATATATATATATAAATAGAAAGTCACAAAAAAAAATTAAAATTTCATTGCAGCAAAAATTGCAGAAAGTATATAAAAATAACATTATTTTATCTTTTATCCCAACCTTTCATGTGTAATCATAGTATATGATATATCACCTGTAATATGATAACACACTGGCTGTGTTTGGTTACTGTATTGTTGGCCATGTTGTGATGGAAATTTTTTTTTTTTTTTTTTGAAAAATACAACTGCATACCTGTCAACTTGTAGAAATCATAATTAATAAAACTCTTAATACAGAGCCACCTTTCTGCAGGGTGCATGGCAACAGCATTCTAAATATAGAACACAGAAATTTATAATGGGGGGAAATAGCTTTAATATACATGAAAAGGCCAAAAGAATTATATGATGGCTTAACAAGCCACTGAAATTGCAAGATATTAAAAGATAAATGTTTATATTATAATTATTAAAGGGGGGGTTTCAAATGCTTCTCTGCATTAACTTTTGCAGCAAACTGTCAGAAGATGCTGTGTTCACTCCAGTGACAGTGCTCAGGCATATGCTCTTTAGAAATGATTACAACTGTCCATGTAGTCGATCTAAAATAACTAATATCACTTTTTATCCAATGGCATCACCCATTAGGTGAATACATTATCATTAAAAACTCAAGGCATTACTGTGACTAGATGGAATTTATTGGTTCCATCATCAAACAGCAGATAGCCATATTGGCAATATTGTGTCAAGTGGTGAATGGATATATTGAAAATGAGCAGCACGGCAAATTGCAAGAAAATTTCCAATATACTGAAAGCCATGCAAGAACATATCACATGCCCAAACACTGTCACTGGAGAGACCACAGTGTCTCCTGAAGTTGACTGCAAAAGTTAATGCTGTGAAGTTTTATATTTAAGCTGTTTCAAATATTGGAACAGCCTGTGTTTGAAATGGCTTCCCCTTTTCTTAATTATATTATAATATTGGCTTCACACAGCTTTACTATAGGTTTAACATCTATGCAACATAAGTAACATTTCCAATCATAAGTTTTCTTCCAATCTAAATAAACTGCTTAACTGCTTGTTTAAATTCGATACATCCATTCATTGCTCAACACAACAACTGCCAATGTGGCTACCTGATGTCTGATAATGGAACCAATAAGTTCCAAAACTGGTCACAGTAATGTCTTGAGTATTTAATAGATAACAAGACTCACCTAATGAGCGATGTTATCCATTAAAAGCAATATTAATTACTTTAGGTTGACTTGGCTACATGGACAGTTGTAGTCATTTTTAAAGAGCACATGTTTGAGCATTGTCACCATCACTGGAAAGACTGCAGCATCCCCTGATGGCTGTTGTTGTTATTTAGTTTTTAGGAGCATTAGCAACTAAGGCCATATTGCTCTGGGGATATGCGGTGGTCATTCCCTGACCTTTCCGCATCCTCCGTATTTGGTGGTCACGGGCTCGAACCCCGGTCTAATCAAGAAGCATGTACTGCGCACTGCCACTCCTGCCCACTTGGCTACGGAGGCGTCTCCCCTGATGGCTGACTGTAAAAGTTAATGCAGAGAAGCATTATATTTAAACTGTTTCAGATAAATCTTTATTAAATTTCTCAAACATAAACAGATTCTCATGTGTTTGCATTCTAATGGTCAGAGTGTAGTTGAGAAGAGGTGTCATTCTTTTTATTGCCATGCATTTTCAGCAGATAACTATATTGATTCAGTCCAGTATAACATAAATATTGGAAAAACAAAATGAGAGTAGCTGTTGTTGTTGTTTTGGTTTTTAGGAGCATTAGCAACTAAGGCCATATTGCTCCGGGATATACAGTGGTCATTCCCCTGACCTTTCCGCATCTTCCGTATTTGGTGGTGATGGGCTCGAACCCCGGTCTAATCAAGAACTCCTTCCCACCTGGCTACGGAGGCACCATGAGAGTAGCAGCATATTACAGAAAATAACTGTGATAAATATAATGAAAATCTTTAACACAAGTAAACCAAGCCAGAAGAAATGTCTTATTATGAGGAACTTTATTTTCCATAGATTGATGAACTTGTGGGTTGGCCACTCAACATTTTTCGACATTAGGTTTACAAAGGTGACACAAGGGAAAGAAATATTTTCAATTTGCTTATAAGTAAGGAATCCTTAGATATTAAGCAAAACAAGGGAAAGGGAAGGAAAAATCCTTTTCTTCAACCATGCAGTTAGTATCACGCTGCTAACCTGTAGATTTATTTCACTTTTAGCTGCGCTCACACACACACACAGTATTGAATTTCTAGCTATTTTACTGAGTGATCATGACTTCAATATATAAAGTAGGTCTGTATATAAAGTAGGTAATGGGAAAAAATAAAAGACAGATAGTATGCATAAATAAAAGATACATGTATACACAGCATGGTATTAACAAAACACTGATACTTTATAAAAGCAGTTTAAAAATAGCTAATTGCATACTTTGTAAAAATTACAAAGTATGCAATTAGCATTTTAGCACTGTAGGATGCAAGGTCTCATCCTGTAGACTGAGGTGCAATTACTGTAGCATTTGTGTTTTTAATTTAGTTTGTTCCCCCCGCCAATAAAATACAACCTGCCTTTGAATATAAAAATTATAGTACAGAAAATAAAATAGTCGCAATTTTTCATATGAAAATTAGTTTAGTGGAATGTTATGGTAAGCATTTATAAAATTCTTGACTATGAACAGTTCCACATGCAAAACTGACATGGTGAAATTTCTGAATTCAACTTTGGAATTCTTTTACTCGGCCAGGCAGGATAAGATACTTCAAAGTTGATGTATTCTAGATAAAAGTTGTTTAAGAGCAAAAGTTGGAGTTGAATAAGTTATCATACAATAATTGAGAAAACACACCACTGTATATAAGAGCACTAGAAAGTCTATTATGAATTTTTTTAATACAAAGTAACAACAATTTCATTAACTAAGATTAAATTAAAGCCTATGTTTCAAATGCCATCTTGCCTTCTTCTGGGCTGGAGTATCTGAATATAGGCTTACAGAAATAAATATAATTGATTGACCAACACAAGGTACAATTTATTTATTTATTTGGTTTTTTTTTTTTAGGAGCATTAGCAACTAAGGCCATATTGCTCCGGGGATATGCGGTAGTCATTCCCTGACCTTTCCGCATCCTCCGTATTTGGTGGTGATGGGCTGGAACCCCGGTCTAATCAAGAAGCGTGTGCTACGTACTGCTGCTCCTTCCCACCTGGCTACGGACGTGCCTACAAGGTACAAAGCTAAAGTTCCACTAACCCTATTTCATACAGTACAACATAATAACATAAAAGACTGCTCTCCCCTTTTTATACAATGTTGTAATGTCTTAATATGGAACTCTTGGTACTCTGGTGTACTACCTCAGAACTACCTTTCTTGTTTCTCAAAAGTTGAAGGAAAAACCAGCATTAAATTTTTTTATGCCTGGCTATGTAAAAGGTTTTTTCTATGATATGCTTGTTTTATTTACAGTTTTTATTTTAAAAATAGCTAAGGACTATTAACATTCTGTATATGAGCCACATCATTAAGAGAAATAAGGTGGGGGGAAAGAGAGAGAGAGATTTCCTGAAAAAAAAATGAGAGAAAATAAGGCAAAAAAAAAAAAAAAACCAGGATAAATACACAATGCAGAGAAATTGTCTCCATCCCATTTAACTATACAGAAGGGTGTCTATTTAATAACACAAATTAGGACATAAAAACACTAAAAATTTAGTGTTTTTTGTGTTGTTAAAAATGTACATTTGAAAACAAAATAAACTATTTTCAAACTTTCACCTTTAGGAGTGGGCAAAAAAAAAAAAGAAAAACTTACTTGCAACATTTGTGAGATTTCATTCACAAGTTCTAATATTATAAATTCATAATCCTCTTTCTTTTTAAAAGCAGATATTAACCAAGTGAATGCCATTTTCAAAAATGCTACATTTGGCTTCAACCCTGAAATATCTTCACCTGCTTCTTGTAAAAATTCAAAAAGCTGCATCAAGATACTAAATTTCTGCAAAGAAGGAAGGACATTTTCAGCATATGAACAGATATTTTCTGCTTTACACTTTACTTCTTCAAAATCTATAAAATAAAATAAAAAATTGAATTAAAGTATTTAGTTCCTAAAATGCATCAAGTTTCATTTATGATTAAACAAGCCATGCAACTGTTGTGTATACCTTTCACCTCTAGAATCTGGTTATGTGTACCCTATGCAGTAATTCTAGGCATAAAAGGAGCATATAATAGGTCATTATACAATTTAACAAAAATTTTACTTCAGTACATTGACTAATGGAGACTACACACCAGCTGATGAGAAGCCTGTAAGTCCTGAAACAGCTCACCTTTCAGTGCCTCAAATTTTTAAATGTATAACAGATTCACCTTTTCTGGTGATGCCTTAAGATTTAACAAGATAATAGCAACTTAAGCACAACCATGGATAACAGCCATTGTCTCTAAGTTGAACATAAGTCGAAGTCTTGGTAGTCAAAACTCAGCTTTTGGTTTTTAGGCAGAACAAAGACTTGGACTTATGTTCAACTTAAGAGACAAATGCTGTTATTTGTCTCTAAGTTAATATAATAATTGCATCAGCACAGCAGGGAAAACAAGATCCATAATTTTTATTTAATCCTTTGCTTTTTTTTTTTTTTTTTTGATTTGGTAGTTATTAGCGCATCGGCTTCTGTGGCCATATTGCACCTCCCAAGGTTTTTGCAGTACTTTGATCCAGCCCGAGGCGGGAATCGAACCCGCGACCTTTGGGTTGCCGGGCAGGTACTTTACCCACTCGGCTAGCCCGGTCGGCTTAATCCTTTGCAGTCCAATGTTATGTTCCAGTGCACCCATCAGCATTTCTAATTATGGATCTTGTTTTCCCCACTGTGCTGATGCAATTATTATATTGCCATCTGTTTACATTTCATATAAACAATCTGAAAAGCTAAACCTATTTTACCAATGTTTATATTCAATTGTTAAGTGCAGGTGACTGTCTTTTTTTTTTTTTTTTTTTTTAGTTCTCTTTCAGTCAGATGTCATGGTGCTGCTAATGTTGACATTTCCAATTATGAAATTTGTTTTCCAGCTGTACTGGTATCTATTTATACTTCATATAAAGAATCGGAAAAACTAAATGTATGTTTATATAGAACTATGAATGGCGAGCATTTTTTTTCGCATTTCTGATTATAAAACTTGTTTTCACACTGTACTGCCATCATTTATAATTCATATAAACAATCTGAAAAACTTAGTTGATATTTATATTCAATTATTATAGCAGTGTTGTTGTTTGTTTGTTTTTTTTTTTCCCATGTAGAAATCACAAAGCAACTTATATTCTGTGTCAAAGTGAGGTATTTACACATCACCAAGAGCCAGTAAAGGCCTATATGATGTGAAATTAAGAAATTGTTAGACCTTTCTGAAGAAACTGAGAGAAAAAAAAAAAAAAAAAAAGGAAACTTACAAATATGTTAGATTCTGACTGTTCCACATGGTGTGACTGGGTTTCAGTTTCACTAACTGAATTAAAGTGAATTTTGAAGTTATTATCAACATGGGACAAAATGAAAAAAAAAACTGATATAAAGAAATATTAGTCAGAAGAATGGACAGGCCAGAATTAAATTTTTCAAGAATGCATTTAGCAGGAAGAGATTTCTGCAGATATTTTGGATGTTGCATCTCTGCCCACCCATGAAAGGACAAACAAAAATTCAAGCAGAATTCAAAACAAGAATAAAAAATAAGGTCAATTACCAGATAGAAAGTAAATATTTTCTTCAAGGAAGAAATATTGCACTAGAGTTTTAAACTGTTTTGTCATGCTATTTTAATTATTTATTATTTTATTTTTAATTTAAAAGATTATTTATCTTAAAATTTAATTAAGATTATTTATTATTTATTTAAAAAAATAAATAATTTTTGAAAATTATATTTCAACTAGTAATTGTAATATGTACATCAAGCTCAACTGCATGGTGAAGACAGTGAAAATAATGCTGGACTGCAAAGGGTTAATTTCAACTGCTGCATTGAAATATAACCCCACAACCCTATAATATTGTAAAAATTGAATTATTATTTTCTATTAAATAGCAGCTCACAAAGTCTTCAAGCATCGCTGAATAAATTAGATAAAAGGTGTAGAAAATTTTGTACACAAATAGTTAAACCAAAACAAAAAGTTATAAAAATTTGCAGTGCCAAGAAAAATTTAAAGAATATACTAAATAATTGAAAACTGGAACAATTTTGTAATTTTGTATACTTAAGAACAGTCTATAATGTGAAGTTGAGAGATTAATATGGAATAAGTAAAGCAGGAAGATTTAGGAAGTCCAGTTAAACAAATTCACTTGACGTAGAAGAGGAAATCAGCCAAACATAAAATTAGCTATTTATGAGGCAGTTTTTAAGAATATTTTAACCTCTGGAGCTGAGAGCTAGATAAGAAATAAATGCAGTGATCAAAAATTAGAATCTTCAGAAATTAAAGTTTTAAGAAAAATAAATGAAACTAAGAGCCCATATTAAAAATGAGGAAATAAGAAATGATGGGTTAACTAACATCCAATCAAAGGTAAAAAAAAAAGAAGCAATTTTAAGGTGATTATGATGATTATGTAGAAAGGATGGGAGAAGGAAGATTAACTAAACAAATATTCAATAAAAAAAAATTAAGAATGATAAGCCTAAATGTGGACCAACAGAAATCAAAAGGTATCAAGCAATCATTAGAGGAAAGAGGACTAGTTTAAATGATGGTTAAAAAAATAAGGCTGAAAACAGATAGACAAGTTAGTGCATTGCATCAAGTAAGTCAATCAAAGTTAACTACATGACACTGTTTTATTTACATCCTCATGAGTTGCCTATTTGTTATTAGCATTAGTAGAGGCATATGATGCAATTAAGCCTATCTTTGTAAGAGCAATCCTTTGTTCCATTCACTAATTACGTTGCCATTCTCTGTACTTGTTCCAGCAACTCTACATCCTTCCTAAAATGAGGCCTCCAGACCTGTATACAGTACTCAAGGTGTGGCCTGACCATTGCCTTATACAAGCAGATAATCACCTCCTTATCCTTGTTAGAAAAATTCCTGTATATTAATGACAAGACACCATGAGCTAATCTTGCAGACCATCTGTGCTGCTCAGAAAATTTCATATCTGACTGCACAATTACCCCCAAGTCCTTTTCATTCTCTACCAACCTGAGCATAGTACCACACAGTTGATACATTACTCTGGAGTTACTGCTACCCATATGCAGTACTTTACATTTGTCAAGGTTAAACTTCAGTTGCCACCTCTCAGCCCAACTGCTCAACTTATCTAGATCCAGTTGGAGTAGCATACTGTCTTTACTGTCGTTAACAATCCTGCAAACCTTTGTATCATCTGCAAACTTGGACATTAAACCTGATATACCTTCATCAATATCATTGATAAATATACAAAACAACAATGGGCCCAACACCGAACTCTGGGGAACTCCACTAATAACATTAGTCCACAAAGGGCAGTGTCCATCGATTATCACTCTCTGTCTTCTCCCACTCAACCACCTCTTTATCCATAGCAGCAATTTGCCCCGAATGCCCCACACTGCTCCAATCTGTACAGCAGTCTTCTACAGTATCAATAGCCTTCCTAAGATCCAAGTATATGATATGAAAATTATTCTTTGCATCCAGTTCCTTTGTGACCACATCATAGTATCCAATCAAATTGGTCAGAACAAGACTTCCGCTTAACAAACCCATGCTGTGTCCCAAGCTACAACTGAAGTCTTGTCTAGATGATACTGCAGTGCTTCTTTGACCAGTGCCCACATCTCCAGTCCATGGGTGCCTCCCCTGAATCTAAGGAAGCTCTCATAATTATGGCTAAGGGTTTACTTACTTCCTTTAATATAACTGGATAGATCCCATCCAACCCAGGTGCCTTTCTTATATTTATCTTCAACAGTTTCTCCTCCACTTTGCTCTCAGTTATTACAAAATCATTTAGCTCGCTGCCAGAGTTTAATACACCTCTGGCATTCCCCTCTCTGAATTATTTTGCATATAAATGTGTAAATGTATATGCAAAATAATCATTCAGTTTGATAGCTAATTATATTTTTAATAAGTAATGCTTCCCCAATAGAGAAGACTATTATTACTTATTTGGAGTGGATATCACCACCCAGGCTCTTTCACAGCTATTTGGAACCTCATCTGTGGGTGGGTTGCTACCCATGTACAATGACTGACTGACAACCCGGTTGTGAAATTAACTCCACAGTATGAGAGAGATGCAAAAAGGAGTTTAGTACTTTAAAACTTTATAAAAAGAGTTCTGTAGTCTTGAGGCTAAACAGATATTATTTTTACTAAGGGTTGAAACAGTTAAAAGTCATGGGAGAGCTAACATCCAATCAAAGGTAAGGAAAGCATATTTAAGATGATTATGGCAGGTAGAAAGGATAAGGAGGAGCCAGATTAGCTAAACAGATATTCAATTAAAAAACTAATGGTAATAAGACAGATGCATGCCAACAGGAAAGCGAATAAGTAGTGTCCAAAGAACATTAGAAGAAAGAGGGCCAGCTTGAATGATGATAGTTATGGAGGTTAAAAAAGGACTGATAATGATGCAAATCAGATGCAATAACAGTATGTAAATCCATATTTCTATATGGATATATATACTAATAAATATAATCATAAAAAAAGTTTATAATTATATTTAACTGTTTCTATATTCATAAAAACTATAATATATTTTTATGATTAAATATAAAAATATAATCATAAAATTTGTTATGATTATATTTAACTGTTTCTATATGGATTTTTTGTGTTGTATCATTGTTTTTTTTCCTAAGTCAATATCTTGACAGCAATTTAACATATTTTAACAAGATAATAGCAACTTAAGCAGAACCATTGATAACAGCATTTTTCTCTAAGCTGAACATAAGTCCAATTCTGGGTAGTCAAAAACTGAGCTCTGGATTATTAGCGGGTGCAAAAATTTCCTTGTGATTGAATCAAATGCAATATAACATATAAATTTTCTTTAATTTCAACTACTGCATTGAATTATAATCCCACTACCCTATAATACTGTAAAAATGGAATCATTATTTTATGCATATCACACTGTGCTATTCAATACACTGCTCAATAAAATTAACAGAACAAACTGTTCTCCATGAATATTTTATTGTGAATAGTGTTGCCAAAGGTGAATATCTGATATACTTTTGTTTTGGTCTTTTATTAGTTTGTTTCTGTTTTTTTACTTCGGTTTTGGGAAACAAAAGGCTGCGATTGTTCATCCTCATTTTGAAGTGTGACAATATTGTGTTCATTTTCATCGACCACAGTTGCACTACTAGAAGTACTTTGCTTCTCGTTTTAAAGTTCCTTTTTTCAACCACAAATCCATGGTCACATATTTTAATAATAATATTTTGAAATACTGATAATTAAAAAAAAATTTATACAAGGAAGTGAGTTTAGTTATGATATCAGTTTGCTTCCTTCTCTCCTTCAACCCGTGTACTCCAGGCTAAATTGCATATGAGTGGCATACTAAATAACCACATTGCTACTTTTTCATAGATGTCATTATCTCTATGCATACTTCTCTATGCAAAGCCCATCGATATAAAGTGTTCCGCAGTCTATTTGATTATTAGTCTATGCCAGTATATTAATAACTGAAAAAAAAAAAAAAAAGTTAAAAAATTATAATGAAATAAAAGTGGTGTATGCTACAAATTTGCAAAATTTAGTTATTTTATTTTTTAAATTATTAATTGCGATTTTTCACAGAACACATTTGGGAAACCCTGATTTAGACAATTCTTTGAGATGGCAGGCCATTGGAAAACTTGAAGCTGGGCAGTCGCAGGGGGCATACTGGCTTAATGTATCATGCAGTGTCATCTTGGCACTATTGGAGCAGTTCAGGAGACAGGAACCATTACAAGAAGAGCTAGCCAAAGTCGCTCAAGGGCTACATTGACCAGAACAGACTGTTATCTGGTTCTAACAAGATGGAACCCTACAATGTCCTGTCATCAACTGTCTCTTGAGGGTCCTGCATCCACAGGTGAAAACATTTCCAACCAGACTGTGTTAAGAATGCTCAATTCAAGTGGACTCCACACAAGGAAGCCAGTGGTTTGTATCCCATTAATCCCAAATCATGGCAGAGCTCATCAAAATTGGTGCTTTGAACTTGTGACTTGAACTTGAAGCAGCCCTGACAATGGAATATACAGTTATGCTCTGATGAGTTCCATTTTAGCCTAAAAACAGGTTCCAGATGTTATTTCATCTGGAGACAATAAGGTACCATTCCTCCAACATCAGAGAAAGGGACACTTACGGTGGAGTGTTCTGGTGTAGGGCAGAATATTGATCAATGGTTGCACCATTCTTCATGTTTTTGATAGGGGTACCATAACTGCATAGAGGTACCCAGAACAGATACTTGAACAGTATGTGCGACTTTCTAAGGATGAAGTTGGCCCAAATTTTCTTTTCATGCATGACATGCCACTGCACATAGAGTGGTGGAGGAATATCTTGAAACTGAAGGTATCCAACAATTGCCATGGCCAGCATTATCATCAGACTTAAAGCCAATTGAAAATATGTGGGGCACCCTTGGGCTTTGCATTGCACGCCAACAGTCAACTCCTTGGTCATTTGGTGAGTTAAGGTCTGTGCTGGTGGAAGAATGGGATTATTTTTTACCACAGAATCTTATAGATGCAGTTACACTGAGCATGGTTCACTGTTGTCAGGCCTATTTAGCCATTGGAGGGGGTCATATGTTGTCATGCGACCATATTTTTGAGCATCTTTTATCGACTTCTGTAATGTGACCTTCTTGGTAATTCTTATACAACCCCTATAAATGCCCCTAAACTTGTCCAAAGTTTCTCTCTGTCTCCTCATTTCATCATTAGTCTATGGTAATAGACCAAATTTTTTGTCCCTCTGCTTTGGAAGCTGCATGAGTTACACTACTTTTTCTATGTGTTCTGTTAATTTTGTTGAGCAGTATAGCAACTTTTAAGATCTTCAAGAATCTCTGAATAAATTACTTCAACAGTGTAGACATTTTACATAAAAATTAGTTAAACAAAAGCAAAGTTATAAAAGTTGGAGGAGGCAAGGAAAATTTAGAGTAGACTGTAAGTTTGAAGGAGATGAAGCATGACATTGTTGGCAGCACCAAATTTTGCAGTGCATATGATGCCTATTGGTAGTTAAGATAAGTTGTGAGTCCCTCATTTCTGCTGTAGTAGTTGCAAGTATATGCCTTTTGCTATACCTTGAACATGGAGAAAATCCATAAACCTTCACGACAACTGCTACTTTTGTATGGTGGATATATCAAAGTTTAAAAAGTCCACAGATTGAAAAGCTGTAGTGTATCCCAACAATGCACTCTCTTCTATTCCAGTATTACAAAGTGAAAACCTGTTAATTTCTGATCCACCTTCCAAAGAAGAGCTTCAGAATTTAATGATGAATCTGATGAATAGAACAATTGGGGTAACAACAGGGATCTGCTCAAGTAAAGTGCCACATTTTCCTAATCCTCGAGAATTGGATGGCTCAGGACTGACTTGGGTTAAACCAAATCCAATGCTGATTTCCTGACATCTCCCTTAAAAGAGTGGAATCTAATGGATCTCAGCTGCAAGACTTCCACATACAGAAAAAGATGTCAACTATACTATTGTTTTGATTTCATTAGTCTTTATAAAGAAACTGGTATCAGTTATAGTCCAGAAGAGAGTTGTGTCTTTGCATATACAATTCAAGTAAAAGTTCGAAAGAAGTATCGCTTTAATGGGAATATACACTCATCAATTCCTTTTAAGCACCCTGTTCATATTAAACAAGACTATGAAAATGATCTTCTCTAACACATGTGAAACATATGTTAGAGAATATCAAGTGTGGCCAGTATAAATGGCACATCGATAGAGACTCCAAGATAATGGATTCCATCTGGGTTTGCAAGTTGATTTCACAAAGTTACAGATCATTACTACAGGTAAAGAGAATGGAATGGTCTGCCAGAACTGAGCTGTAGCTAGGCATGTACAATGTAATAAATAATCCCTTGATTTCAAGAAACAGTCTTACTTCTACCATTCAAAGTGAAGCACTGGACAAATAAAATAAATTGTTAAAGCATTAGATCCTCAAGGTGATATCTTCAAGCACATAAAGTGTAAAAACCAGTTAGAAAATTATATTTTCTTTAACAGAAAAAATAACTATTCTGCTATAAACATGCATACCTTTTTTTTTATGAAAAAAAAAAAAATAAATAATAAATAATAACTAAAAGAATTCTTACTTATATAATTAGTTAGAACAGAAAACGAAGATTTTATTTCTACTTTGGCCTCCCATATTTCTTCTTCCTCTTCAGTTAAATTTTCTAAAATATTGCTTAATGCCTTCCAATAACGAGCTGCAACAATTTTCAGAGCCAATTTTTCATTACAAGAGGCAAATAGCTTTTTATATTTCAAACAATTATCAATGAACATTATCATATGGGATGGTTGCCAGTTTTTGAGATTACTAGTTTTATTACTGAGAAAGTGCAACACATTTAGGCTATGAGGTGGACAATTACTCATTACTGCTTCTGCTATGGCCAAGTGTTTCACAGATGAGGCACTTAAGAGTGAAATGAAAGTTTCTGAAAAATAAATAATAAATGTTTCTATTAGAACATTTTTTTAAACCAAATAAGTCATATTCAAAAATTCTTAAAAATTATATTCACATTAACTCTTTTCAAGGAAAGTTATTATGTACATAATTTAACTATCCGAGTCTACTGAATTTATTCAAATATCAACATGCAGAGCACTTTCTGAATATTTTACATAAAAATACCAACATGCATCCATCTTATTAGAGGATTTATATTTTGGAAAATAACAGCTGCATAAAAATCTGTTTAAAACAAACTGTGTTATAGCAGCAATGTGGAATGGACAGTATCTGGTAAACAAAAACTGATCTGTCAGTGGATACATAAGTTTCTGGACATAAATTTCCAGAAAGGTAATAATGATATTTCAATAGCACATTGTCAATCATTTACCAAGCATCACTTTCTCATTTCAATGATCTAGTAACAGAAAGTTTATAGCAAAAAAAAAAAAATTATTTCAGTTTTTTTTTTTTTATGTAAACCCCAAACACAAGAGGTATTAGAACCTATAGTACTTAGTACCATGCTTGGGTTGGAGGTTGAGAAGATGAAAGAAGATATTTGTTGACATTGGACTTGAACTTCTGTAGACTGTAATTTTCAGGAAATACGTATGAAGGAAGGTTGTTCCAGAAAATGGCAGTTGAATGGATAAACGAGGAAGATGATAAGTTGGTTCTGTGAGTTTGAAGTTGGACAGTAAATGGATGTTGGCTGGTGGCGGCACGTGTTCGGACTGTTTTGAAAGAGATTTTGTTATTTGGTTTTTTTTAGGAGCATTAGCAACTAAGGCCATATTGCTCCGGGATATACGGTGGTCATTCCCTGACCTTTCCACATCCTCCGCATTTGGTGGTGATGGGCTCGAACCCCGGTTTAATCAAGAAGCGTGTGCTACGCACTGCTGCTCCTTCCCACCTGGCTACGTTTTGAAAGAGAGAGAGAGAGAGAACGGGAATTATAGAAGCCAATTCAGAAGAACAGTGCCCATGGAAGTATCTGTAGAAGAGGCATGCAGCAGAAACAGTACGTCTATGAGACAGCGAGATGGCATAAAAGATAATCTCATTTGGAACAGCAATGCTGACATCAATTCAGACGAGAGAAAGAAGTGAAGAATAACTAAACACTTTTTTTTTCATTTTTAATACTATGACATAAATACTTTTTTTTTCATTTTTAATACTATGACATAAATACTTTTTTTATAAGATATAAACCCATATTGGAATTGAAGCTCTCAGGTGAGTTCTGAATGTATTCCCTAGAATGAGAAAGATAGGATGGTAATAATGCTGCTTCAATAGCACATTGTCAATAATTTACTGAACATTACTGTCCCATTTCAAATAATGAAGTAATTTAAATTCCATAACTTAAATAAAACATTGCAAAAAATGTTTTTATGAATGTTCATTGAAACTTTTCCATCTGGTATTGTGGTGTTTATATATATTTTTAATATAATCTAATGATATAAAATAATAAGAGTAAGCATTCAAGCAAAATTTAAATTGCACAACTTTTTAATTTTAAAAGATAAACACTGTCTACCAAAAGGTATACGAACACCACTGTTTTCATAATCCATTGACCTTTACAGATAAATAAGTGACTCAGGTCAGTCTGAGCCACTTGTATATCAGAGAAGGTCCAATACAAGATAGTCATATGAGCCATACAAGAATGTCACATTGCTGACTTTTTTGATTCATGTAATTTCTGACAGCCTACACTATCCAAAGTTGACCAACAGTAATGTCATCATGAAATGGAAGTGTGACTGTACCACCACTTTCCAGTAATGCAAAGGAAGACCACAGATGCCAATCCAACATCACCAGAGGTACTTGTAAGGATAGTATGGTAATCTTGCCAGACACCTCTCCAAAACGTCAACCAGGAGTTTAAGGTATCAAAAGGGTTTGAGGTCTGTAGGAACACCCTACATAGAGCTCCACAGCCTCCATTTCATGGGAGAGCAGAAGTGCATAATCCAAACTCTAGTATTGTTTGTCAAAGCAAAAGTTAAATTCAACTATAAACTGTAAAGTGCACTGCAAAAAAAATCTTCAGAAAAATTTAGAGCAATGGCTAAATAATCAAAACATGAAATAAGTTACCTATTTTGTATATCTAGGAAAGAAAAGCAAATTTTAGGCAAATTCTTTAGGAGAAAAAGAGAAATCAACCAAATGGCAAAATTAGCTGTTTGTGACACTGTTTTTAAGCTTATATTAAACTATGCAGCTAAGAGGTGGATAAAAAATAAAGGAACTGATCAAAAATTAGAATCTGCAGAAATAAGATCAAACAAGTAGGTGGAAGCAATGGAAAGACCAATCAGAAAATGCGAGAATAAGAAAAAATCTTGGAGTAAAAAAAATCCACTCAAAGGTAAGTGAAGCAAACTTAGCTAAACTAATATTTGAAGCAAAAATGAATGCTAATAGACTCAGACAGATTACAAGGAAGGTGGAATAGTGCCAAACAAGCCTTAGAAGAAAGAGGCTTACTGTAGCTAGGGCCAAAGATCTAACCAGAAACAGGATAGCATGAGGGAGAAATATTAAATGGAAGGCTGATAGTCCAAAAGGACTAATTGGTACTGTACTGGATATAACAAATTTGGATGATAATGAAAAAGTAGTTTTCTGAATTTGCTGAGTCAGTTAACTTTGGACAGTAGAAATAATGTTTTCTTGCCAGGAAACTCATCAATCTTATGCATTTTAAAAAAAATGTTACTTTACACAAACAAAGTGAACTATAGTGCAAAATGTAACCAACCAATGTTTAATACTGACAAATGATTTCATATTTAAATACAAACTAAATCAGTGTTCTCAGTGACCAAAACTTGTTCAAGCCAGTCTCATTAAATATATATATGTTTAGTTAAAGTTAAAGAAAATAGTTTAAAAATTATAAATGTCTTATATATATATATATATATATATATTTTTTTTTTTTTTTTCATAGATATGGTGACAACAGAAAACAATCTTACCATTATCTACTGCAAATGAATACAATGGACACTCCTGAATTAATGCCAGTATTACATCTTCTAAATCGCAATATGGTACTGTTCTTGCATTAATTAATACTTTATAAAATGCTTCTAAACATCCAGAAGTAAGGGAAAGTGATTGGCATTCTCTGAAATGGTCAATGTATATTTTCAATAGGCTAGTAAGAGAAAATAATGATGGATCAATAGAGAATAAATAGTCTGCATTAATAGATGCCAATGATTCCAAGATGAGAGTCACTTCACTGGCCTCTAGTATAGTGAAAAAAGGTGAAAGGATAGTGCACAGATCAAGATTTTTTCCCTCAACAAGTTTATCTACACAACATAAATAATTTACACAGTAGCTAATAGCCTTAATTTTGAATGGCTTAATATCCAATTTTAAAAGCTTCAGCAAATCTGGTGTTTCACAAACAGCATGTAACACTTTATACATAAATAATGTAACAGATAAAACACCTTCTTGAAGTTTTTCCTTCTGTAACTCTTCTTCTTCACCTAAACTACTAATTCTCAGGAACCACTTCAAGAGAAATGGCTGGGATACAATTTCTTTTAACATCATTTCTGAGATTTCACTGATGTATAATATCCCTTTATTGTTGTTAATTCCTACAATTGTGGAAATGCTTTCTGAATCATTGCTGGGAGAAAATATAACTGCCTCTAATAAATTCATATACAATTGAAATTCATTTCCCTGTGTCTTCTTTTCCTGAAAGAAAATATGAATATTAAGTAATATATAAAAAGTCAAATATGAATATAAAAATGAGAACTGAGAAGAGTAACATAGAAATACACTTTTCTCAGAAAGCTGGCCATACTTCTGTTGATGACATAATCCAATAATTGTTTATATCCTCAACAGAAGTATGGTAAACTTTTAGCCAAAAAAAAATCATATACACATATGATTTTTTTTAATGACTGCATGCTGTTGCCATACATAATCTTTGCATTAGCATGAAATTTTTATGTCATGCTGCCATACCATCAATGTATGATGCTCATTCCATGTGCAGTTTTTCACATAAAAAAATTACCATTTTTTTATATGAAAAACAGTGTTCCACTCATTTTCAGGTATACACAGGAAAGAAAACAATCTATACCACATCTGTTTTTCCTATTTCTTAAAATGAGATTCCATATTATTTCTTTAATTTATTATGAAATATTATTGAAGATACTCACCATTTGATTAATTTTTAGATTGCATTGCAGCAAAATATTAAATATCCATTTTTACAGCTCCTAAAATATTAACTGAACCTGAGTATGCAACATTGTTTTAAATTCTAATATAAATACACAACATATTCCAAATGCCTTGCTTATAGAAAATTTAAGTTCTAAGAAGGTGGTGTTATTATTTTTTGTAGGTAAATAATTTCTCCACAAATATAGGTGAGCTTACAAGTCAAAAGAAGGGGTAGAGTTGGTCCTTTACATAGTAAAAAAATTTGGATATCCAATGCTATGATATGATTTCCTGAGAGAGAGAGTGTTCTGTGTATATAAATATATTATTATTTTTGGCTATGCTTTATTTATTTCAGTGAATAATTTATGTAATCTTTCCTGTCAAGCAGTTTCTATGGTTAATCACTTCCATACATAGTAATAAATTTTCGGTGTGTTGTTCCTGGAAAAGTTTAAGCCAATTTCTGTTTTCAAAAAGCTTCCTCCAAAAATGCTCATATATAAATGAAAACATGTTCCAGCCATTGCTGGAGAAGGAGAAATCAGATGGCAACCAACTTTTCATCATATGTTTTGTTTGTAAATGGTGAGAATTCAAATTCTATTCAGAATTCACAGTTCTCAAGAAATCTATAAACTTTCATTTACATACATACATATAAATTAAAATTATGGCTTAAGTTGTGAAGAATAACAAAAGAAATAAAGCAAAATAAAATAAAGAAAGAAAGGTAAACATTAGTGACTGCATAGCATAACCAACATTTTGCCTGAACATAATGCAAATTGAGTTATATAAGTAAATTAAAATAGGTCAGCAGAATAGATAAGCTTTGTGAGAAGCAAATATAAAAAAACCAGTTAAATGTGGGAACAGTGAAGAGAAAAGGGGAGAGGGGGGGGGACTAAATTGCAAGGAAGAGGGTTGTGGAAGGAATATGTACTTAATTTTGAATACTTTAAATAGAAAGCCAATACAGCATAATTTATAAGCCAATTGTAAGCAAATTTAGACCTGCATCCCCTGAAAACACCAAAGCCAAATAATGTGAAATATCATGATTTTGATACTGTAAACCAACACCAGCAACATGACTAGTAAATGAAACATCTTAAAATTAAAAACTGTATGGCCATTGAGGAAGGCCACAAGACAACCAGTCAGGGAATAACTGCATTTTGAACATAACACAAATCAATGCATTGAATGGTAACCCACCAATACAATATATTTGCGCAATGGTGGCCCTTATGCAGTGAAAAATAAAACTAAGATAGCTTAAGCATCCTTACAATGCAAAGCCAAGCTGCTAACTGGATAACAAAGTATAAAAAAGAAGCTAGAATATAAAATCAACTAGTGAGCTTAGTTGTTGGCACTGCTCATACTGAAACCTATAGCTTGGTTGATTTTATATTGTAGTTCCTTATTTTTACTTCATTTTCCAGTTATCGGCTTGGCTTTGCATTATGAGGGTGCTTAAGCTTTCTTGGTTTAATTTTTCACTGCGTAAAGAGAATGTTGTATAAATCTATTGCTTCAGTGGTCTGATAGTGTATTGTCGCCTGCTGTTCAAAATGCAGCGATTCCACAACTGCCCTGTGGCCTTCGAACAAGGTGCAACTCAATGTCCATATTATTTTTAATTTTGTTTCATTTACTGGTCATGTTGCTGTGATTAGTTTACAATATTAAAATTGCAATATTTCACATTATTTGGCTTTGGTGTTTTCAGGGGATGTTGGTATAAATTTTCCTATAATTGGCTCATAAATTATGCTGCACTGGCTTTATATTTAAAGTATTCAAAATTTTTGGGTAGATACATATTCCCTTCCACAACACTCTTCTTTCAATTTAGTTCTCCTCCCCCTGTTCTCTTCACCGTTTCTATATTTAACTGGTTTTCATTATATTTGATTCTTGCAGAGCTTATCCATTCTGCTGACCTATTTTAATTTACATGCTGTTAATTAAGAAAAACATAAAATCAAAAGAAGTGCATCCAGTTGATATAGATAAACAGTGCACTGTTGAGTCGGTTTAGTGTGACATAAGCACTGCAAAAGCAAAAATAAGAGTAGGATTGTGTTATAGGCCTAATGACTTGAATGAGTACAATGAACAATTGTACAGAGAAATAGAGTGGGCTAGTAAATCGGAATGTCTTATAATGGGGGATTTTAACTTCCCAGATATTGACTGGAACTTGTGGGTTGGTCACTCACACACTAGTCAGACTTTTGTGGATTTATTGGATGATTGTTTTCTGCAGCAGCATGTTTGAGAGGCAACCAGAGAAAGTAATACTCTTGATCTGGTTATCAGCAGTGATCATTCGTGTGTTAAGAATTTGCAGATAAAGGAACCACTAGGTGGCAGTGATCACATGTACTGATGTGGGATTTACTTAAAGATTTAATTACCATCAGGGGTAAAGGAAAGGGTTTTTGCTTCCGTAAGGGTGAGTACAGTGGTCTCTGACAGTTTTTAAATTCTCTACAGTGGGATCAACTGACGATGTTACCAAGTAAATTGTAAGTGGGAAGCATTCAAGGAATTAATTGTGGAAGCTACTAAAAGTTTCATACCTATTAAGAAATATTGTTCAAGGTTTAGGCCAAAATGGTTATCTAATGAACTAGTGAGACTCGTAACAGAGAAGAAAAATGCAATGGGATGCATATAAATTATCAAGCGACTCAGAAGCCTATGGCAGATATAAGCTAGTCTGTAATCAGGTCACAAAAGAGGTTAGGCACGCGAAGGCAGATTACGAGAAATCCTTGGCAAAAGATGCTAAAAAAAAACAGCAAGGATTTCTTTACTTATATAAACTCTAAAAAGAAGGGGATGAATCTGATTGGTCCACTTGACATCGATGGTATGACTGTTGATGATCCTGCTCAGATAGCAAACAAACTGAATGAGTATTTTGCATCTACATTCACACATGAGGAATTATTAAGGTTTGAAAATGCTAGGTTATCAAATTGTAGCAGGATACTCAATGATTTTGTAATAACTGAGAGCAAAGTGGAGGAGAAATTGTTGAAGTTAAACATAAGAAAAGCACCTGGGGTGGATGGGATCTATCCAGTTATATTAAAGGAGACAGCAAAGCAACTAAGCAAACCCTTAGCCATAATTGAAAGCATCATTGGACTCAGGAGAGGTTCCCATGGAATGAAGATGTGCAAATGTATCCCCAATTCACAAAGGGGGATCGAAGGGTGACACGAGTAATTACAGACCAGTTAGTTTAACTTCTGTTCCGGGTAAAATAATGGAGTCACTGGTTAAAGATGCATTGCAGGATCATCTAGACAAGAGTGCAGCAATAATTCAGACACAGCATGGGTTTGTTAAGGGAAAGTCTTGTCTGACAAATTTGATAGGATATTATGATGTGGTTACAAAGGAACTGGATGCAAAAAATAATTTTGATATCATATATTTGGATTTCAGGAAAGCTTTTGACACTGTTGCACATGGAAGACTATTGTACAAATTGGAGCAGAATGGTATTAAGGGTAAGTTGCTACAATGGATAAAAGGATGGTTAATTGGGAGAAGACAGAGGGTGGTAATCAATGGGTGCTACTCTTCGTGGACTAATGTTATTAGTGGAGTCCCACAGGGTTCAGTGTTGGGTCCATTATTGTTTTGTATATTTATCAATGATATTGATGAAGGTATATCAGGCTTAATGTCGAAGTTTGCAGATGATACAAAGGTTGGCAGGGTTGTTAATGACAGTAATGGCAGTGTGCTACTGCAACAGGATCTAGATAATTTGGGCAGATGGGCTAAGAAGTGGCAACTGAAGTTTAACCTTGACAAATGCAAAGTACTGCATATGGGTAGAAGTAACCCCAGAGAAACGTACCAACTGTGTGGTACTACACTCAGGTGGTAGAAAATGAAAAAGATCTGGGAGTAATTGTGCAGTCAGATATGAAGTTTTCTGAGCAATGCAGACAGGCTGTCAGGGAAGGTCATGGGGTTTTGTCAATGATATATAGGAATTTTGCTAGCAGGGAAAAGGAGGTGATTGTCCCTCTGTATAAGGAAATGGCCAGGCCATGCCTTGAGTACTGTGTACAGGTCTAGAGGCCTCATTTTAGGAAGGATGTAGATTTATTTGAGCATGTACAGAGAAGGGCAACAAGATTGGTGAGGGGAATGAAGGGATCCTCTTACCAAGAGAGGCTTAAGTTCTGCAAATTGCAGTGGCTGGAGACTAGGCACCTGCGCAGTGATCTATTGTTATTGTTATTTTGGTTTTTTAGGAGCATTAGCAACTAAGGCCATATTGCTCCGGGATATGCGGTGGTCATTCCCTGACCTTCCCGCATCCTCCGTATTTGGTGGTGACGGGCTTGAACCCCAGTCTAATCAAGAAGCGTGTGCTACGCACTGCTGCTCCTTCCCACCTGGCTACGGAGGTGCCGCGCGGTGATCTGATTGAGGTATATAAGGCCTTGAATGGGTTGAGCACGCTGAATTCTGATGGGATCCTTCCACTTGTTCAGATTACGAACCTAAGGGGGCATAAATTCAAATTAAGAAAGGACAGATGTAGAATAGATGTGTGGAAATTTGCCTTTAGCCAGCGGGTGGTTAATTGCTGGAACAAACTTCCATCTGTCGTTGTGGAAGTTGATAGGTTGAATAAATTTAAGGAGGAACTGGACAGGCATTTGGAGGGAATGGTGCGATTTTTTTTTTTTTTTTTTTTGGCTGATGCTGCATAAGCTCATACACTTGCTTTCTTGCATCACATGCCACTACCACCACTACTACATATGCATCAATTTGCATTATATACATACACACATATAGGTAGGTGTGTGTGTGTGTGTGTGTGTGTGTGTGTGTGTGTGTGTGTGTGTGTGTGTGTGTGTGTGTGTGTGTGTGTGTGTAAATGATTTTTTTTTTTTTTAATGTTCAGTCATTACTGCACAGAAAAGTCAGACTAACACCAAATTTTAAGTACATATTTTGTTGGTATCTGTAGGTGTTTTAGGTCTAATTCTGGTTTCTCAGCCCTGTGTGCCCAGTGCAGCATTGATAAGTTAACCCACTTCTCCCATGCCCCCCCCCCCCCAAGAAAGAAAGACCAGTTATCTGTTCTTTCTTTCTTTCTTAATATGAATATCACTGAGGCAAGTTTTGGTGAACACTTCCCAAACACAGTATAGAAGTTTTATAACCTGTAACCAATAACCAATTATCTGTAATTACATGCACCTGAAATTTAACACAATGCAAACATCATCTAAATTGTTTTAAATCTTTCCCGAATTCTTTATTGACAGCAGTCATATAAATGTAATGCAAAAAATTAACAAATAAATAAAAGAATTTTCTTAATTACATTTTACTCTCAAAAGTCAGTAATAAACTGAGTTTGTGCAGTTTTTGTAATATACAACCAAAAACTGCTGTCTGCATATTCTATACCCTAAGACAGTGGCTCCCAAAGTGTGTGGGGAATGGGGATCACTTGTTATTTTCATTACACACTTTTTTTTAATGAAATATGGACAAACTATCCCACTAATCCAGGTATGAAGCAGTTTTTATTTCTTTGAGATTAAACATAATGGAATATACATTTATTTATAAAAGTATGTGTATTCATAACTAAATTTTAGGTAACATTTGTTTATTTGCACTTGTTCTGGAATTTGGGGGAAACATGAAATTTATGAAAAATTTTAAGGGGGCTCAAGATATAAAAGTTTGGGAACCTATGCCCTAAGAAGTTAAAATGAATAAAGAAAACTATTAAGAAATCCTCTAAATTCATTCAACTTTCACAATCCCACCAATAAGATATAAAAGAATTATGAAAGTGAAGGCAGGGACTGCCATAACTTTTTAAAGCTCATAATTTACCATTATTTCTTGTCCTTCTGTTCTTATGTAGAAGAGTATTTGTCTCACAAGTGGTATTACATCCTCATCTATTATTTTATATGTGATTTTGGTAATATCACTAAACCTTTTCATGGTCACTTCTTCATGATCTATATTGTTATTCATGTGAATGCTGGTGAATGCTTTCTCAAGAATTTCACTAAAATTATTCAATTCATCTTTTGGTAGTGATTTCATTTTACCAGGGGAAGCCTGAAAAAATAATAAAAGATAAAATTTAAACATTATAGCAAAATTATTAATTTAAGATATTTTGATAAATAAAATCATTTAAAAGAAATAATACATACATTTATAATAGTTGTGAATGAATTTCACAATGATCTAAGATTTCTCTACTTAGTTAATTTACTTGAGAGAAACACTTAACTAGAAATATGAAAATACAATTTTTTTTAGTGATGGCTTATATCTTGTTCATTATTTTGAAAAATAATTTTTATATAAACCTACAGGTGTGGGGAGGATTGATTGCAGCTTTTCTGGTGGACTGCAGGATGATTTGAGTGAAACTGCCAAGGTATTGCTATGAGCACAGAAATGGATAAACATTAAGGGCGAAGGTAAAGAAAGCCTGCACGAGAACGACGAGAAATGTCGGATAACTTACGCAGAAAATTAGTTTTCCAATATGGCACTCTAGCGCTGCTCACTTGGTAAACAGACGGTAGGTGTTATCGGTCTGCAGCAAAGTCGAGAACGATATATTGATTGACAGGTAGGCGTGGCAAACAATGTGCTGATTGGTGCGCGAACACAACACACGATAACTTCGGTTTAGTATCACTTTAGCAGCACTAATGATAACTTGTCCTAATTGTACATGCCCTAACCTTTTTTTCACCATTAAAGCATTTCATAATGGTGAAAAAGGGTCAGGTTACCTCGACTTGAATCCCATGGAAGCTTGAACCCCTCCCGAAGTGGAGGGGGTAACCTTTTTTCTTTAGAATCAGTCATATTTAGAAATACTGTATTTTTATTTTCTTGTTCAATAATAATGGTGAAAAAAGGTCAGGTTACCTTCACTTGAATCCCATGGGGGCTTGAACCCCCCCGAAATGGAGGGGGTAACCTAACCTTTTTTCTTTAGAATCATGGGTGGACTAGCACATAAATTGTTTATTAACAAAATATTAATTTTTTATTACTATACTTTTATTTTTAAAGACACTCGTGCAGATACACACACATCATAACGTCAATCAGCACCTTAAAAGATTCATCGCTACTATTACCAGTTCACCGTTCATTACAAAACTATTATGCACCGTTCTTTACTGGTAAACACACATCGTAATGCCAACCAATAACTACACAGTAGCTTGTCATCTGTCGCGCCCACCACCAATCATTTCATCATTTGCCATGCCTACCTGTCAATCAATATACCCTTCTCGATTTCTGCTCCAGACAAATAACACCTACTGCCTGTTTACTGAGCGAGCAGCGTTAGAGTCTGGTGTCGGGAAACTAATTTTCCACGTAAGTTATCCGACGTTTCTCGTCATTCTCGTGCAGGCTTTCTTTGTCTTAGCCACATTAAGTATATATTAGCTATGCACCTAAACAAGACAGTAGATGTCAGACAAAAAAAAAAAAAGCATATCGTACTACAGAAAAAATCTTTTCAGTCTTGCTCTAGATGGACCAACTAGCCTCACTCTCCATATGCATGCTGGAATAGACACCCAGAAGTGTCATACATTTATAATATCATTATTGGTTAAGCATAGGAGTAATGGCTGTTACTAATGTTGCTGGCACAGCTCACCTCATTCAGCATCAGCCCTAAAAAAAGAAGGTACCTTGACTCAATCCATGTATCTGTCCAAAAGTTCCTTAAATTCACATAAGACCTGAAGTATCTTATGATAATTTCTTTAAATAGCTAATAATCCTTTGTGGCTAAAAGGAGAATTTTTTTATATTCAGTGAATTCACTTAGTTTGTACACTCAAACTCTAAAAAATATATCTCCATAATTTAATTTACTCAAGCCTTTCAAGGCTTTAAAATACCTTGAACAAGTACCATGCAGGTGTTTGGTGTTGAGAATTATCAACCCACAAAAAATGCAATCCCTCTTCTCTCTCCACTTTTTCCCCCTGTGTGTGTTCGTGCAAAGAGCAACACTGTTGCTCTTTGCCACCCTTTTCAATAAATCCATATTCTTCCTGAAGGGAGAGTTCCAAACTTGCAGAAATATTCAAGATATGGTATAACTAAGGCTTTATGCAATGGAATAATTTTTTTTTTTTTTTTTTTGTTAGTTGTTGGCACATTGGCTTCTGTGGCCATAATACGCCTCCCAAAGTTTTTGCATTTTACTGTGATCCAAGCCCGAGGCAGGATTTGAACCCGCGACCTTTGGGTTGCCAGGCAGGCACTTTACCCACCTGGCCAGCCCAGTCAGCATGGAATAATTAATTCTTTATCCCTACTAAGTGTGGGATAATTAATATTAAAAAAAAAAAATCCCCCCCCTCTTTCTTTCTTTCCTTTTTCTTTTTTTTTCCCAACATTCTGCTTGCTGACATCCTGGCCGACTCTATTCCTTTCCTTGACCAGGTTGTAGGATTTAAACTTTTTTTTTTTTTTTTATTCTCGTGTTCTGACCTAGGCTGGGGCTCCCCAGACCAGGAAAGTTCCTCTCTCACACTATACGTTTATTTTATTTTATTTAATTTATTTATTTATTTTTATATTTTTTTTACTGTTTATTTATTTATTATTATTATTATTTATTTATTTATTTTTTGTTGCATTGTTGTTCTAGCAATCCATCCTGGATTGGGACTTCCCTGGGCCGGGATAGTATTTCTCCTCTTTACTCCTTCCTTCTCTTCATCTTATACAAGTTTTTCTTTCCTCCCAGGGAACTTTTTCCCCAGGGAGGAAGGTGTGCAGATAGTAGGGGAGGCCCTGCCCTCCTTCTGCTGGGGACGAGTACCTGGAGGAAGTCGTCCAGGTGATCACTGCTTCCAGGTAGCCAAAAGGCCAAAACACAACATCACGCTACAGAACACACACATAAGCTCACAAACACAGTTTTTCTTTCCTATCACTTTCTCCCGTGTGGGATGGAAATCTTTTTTTTTTTTTTTCTCTCTCTCTCTCTCTCTTTCTCGCCTTCCTTTTCTATCTTCATCCAACCTGGGATATTTCTGTGTGGATTTGGTTTGGAAAAGAAAAAAATATATATTTATTTTTATTTTTTATTTATCTATTTATTTATTTATTATTATTATTATTTTTATTTTTTTTTTTTTTTTTTACACGACACACACTGGCCTTACCTTGACAGAGTCTGTAAAAACTGAACAGAGCAACGAGGCGGAGATGAACTTCTGTTCTAGGAGCCGCCCATACAAAAACACAAAAAAAAAAAAAAAAATATCCCTACTATCAAAATTCCTCTACATCATAGATAAAACACCATATGCTACTCTAGCAGCTTGTCTACACTGTTGACAGAATTTCATATCAGTACAATAACCCCCATGTATTTTTCATTGTCGACTACCTTAAGTTTGTTGCTGTAGGAGCTTACATATCCTAATATGCACTTTAATTACCAATTTTCAGCAAATGAATAATTATTAATTTGTCTGGTTACTATCATTTACAGCATTTGCAACTTTTGTATCAGTTTGGCTTTGCACCTGTTTCCCCCTTCATAAATGTCAGTTTGAGTTCTTATTTTAAACATTTACATGCTATATCTAGCAGTTAGGTTACCATTGAGTAATCAACTTGTATAGTTATGAGCTGTATAATTATAATTAAATGAAACACATATGCAAAGGGTAAAAATTAAAGTAATAATATATAACTATATATTACATTGCCCTAATGGTAAAGTTACATAACTGCCGACTGTAATAAATCAGAATTCAAAAACTTTTTTTACATATAAGTCAATCAGTTGAAATGTGGCAGAACAACATTCAGGAATACTTTTTCAAAATTAAAAATAATAATATCATATAACACAATTGGAAAATTACTTACGTCATTATTAAATGTAATAAATCTTATTTCAATGTTATTTGCTTGGTTTATATGTTCTAAGAGCACTTTGACCCCCCCACTTTGAAAATTATTGTATCGAGTTTCTCATTGGGGGGGGGGGGAAGAGAAGGATAAACATAGCTGGTAAATATACCAAATTGAATAATTAATGCTACTCACAAATATATTTGGCATTACTGCAAGGAACAAAGAGGATGAGAAAAACAATAGCCTATGATATTTTAAAATTCCATCTATTCCACATAGAAAATAGATATTTTTTTTTATTCCAGAGTGAGTGGCTCACATCCAGTATATAAGGAAAAAGCAAATACAAAATTAACCTAAAGCAGTTTATAAAAACTAGACATGTATACAAGGGCACAAACCAGAAAACATTGAAATTCTAATATACTAAAACAAAACTGCAGTGCTTGGCATATGTTGAACTTTGCACTAAAAGGTGAAAATGAACGTAGTCACCTACTGAAATTAGGTCAACAGGCCCTATTCACTCACATAAAGGAACAGAGAATTTAGATGATATTTCTTTTTTCTTGCCTTATCTGTATCCTGTCTTTTTGTGCATTCAGTTCACCAAAAGCTCAAAAGTTTATCCTCAAAAGTTAAAAAATATCATGGATAATTTCTTTAGTGAATGACCCCTTTAAAATCCAGTGTCATTTCCTTTAATAATCTAAAATGGGGCAAGTGAGGATATTTGAACAATATATTCTCCCTTTTTTTTAAGTAACTAGGTACAATAGCATATGATCCATTTCAGAGGGGAGTTTAAGACTTGCATAGCAAAGACTAAGGGCTCTACGTCCTTAAAAGTCGGCAGCTCCAAACTGTGAGTATATCGTGTCTGGCCATCACAAGACACATTGAAAATTGGTTGTGTTCACCTTCACGATGAATTGCATTTAAAAGTCCCAAACTTTATATTCTCTCTTTTGATGAAAAGGAAGGCATCACAAATACAGCATTGCTGTTGATTTTTATTTGAAGCACGGATAAAAACCTGTATTGAGAGGAACTTGCACAATACAATGTTGGAGAAATGCTTGGAAGTTTGTCAAAATTTCCTAGGAGAAAAACTAATGGATAGTGCTTCACTTCAGCAATCATGTACTAACTGTGGCCACTCACTGCTGTAGTGCCATATTTAGTGAGAGGCTGACTAGAACACATGTACAAGATAGCAAGTCCAGTGTGACAGCAAGGTTGTCATACTGGAATGCATGTGCTATCTTGCACATTCATTCTAGTCCATTGTGATGGCAAGGCTGTCTCATGGCCAGAAAAATGGACAGAACTGCAACTCGCTTATTACTATGCATTCATCAAGAGGTTCTTGCTTGCAAAAAGTTGAAACTAGGTAAAGTTGTGAATACCATAATTCACACTGTGAACTACCTTTATTCATCCGTGGGGATAAAGTACTGTCAGTTCAGACAATTCCTAGCTGACATTGAAGCTGAGTTCCTTAACATGCCATATCATGCAGGTATTCATTGGAATTGTAATACACCATTGTTTTTTTAACTCCATAATAAAATTAAAATGTTTTTGGAGGAAAGTGGGAAACTTCACTGATTTGTCAGATCTAGGGTAATGGTCAATTTTGTATTTTTAGTGACATGACAAGTCATCTAAAGGACTAAAACAAACTTCATGTTTTGAAAAATGTGTAGAGAAAAAAAACTTGGATGTAGAGAAATTCTTTGGAATTAGCTTGATCTTCATGCTGAATTAAGGCGCCTCCGTAGCCAGGTGGGAAGGAGCAGCAGTGCATAGCACACGCTTCTTGATTAAACCGGGGTTCGAGCCCGTCACCACCAAATACGGAGGATGCGGAAGGGTCAGGGAATGACCACCGCATATCCCCGGAGCAATATGGCCTTAGTTGCTGATGCTCCTAAAAACCAAATAACAAAACAACATCATGCTGACTTCCAGGAACAATTTTGGGATGTTTTCAAACTTGAAGAATAAACTAAGCCATTCAGCTCTCTACTGAATGTGGATTCAAGCAACCCACTCATAAAAATACAAATGTAATTTCTCAAGCTGCAATGTGATCATCTACTGAAAACAAATTCAGACTTGCTTCTGACCAAGTTCTATAAACACTTCATAAGTGTTATTTTAAGCACCTTCTTTGCCATGTACAAAAGATGGCTAGTTTGTTTGTTTGCATCAATGCAGATTTGTGTATGGACCATCTCCATAATGAAACTGAAGAAAGATCAGCTGAGCAGCACAATGACTGATATTCATCTGTGAAATGTGATAAGAGTGACATTATCAAGGCTGATCAAAGCACCTACTCACTGTTTCTCATTAATATTGCCTCCAATAAATCAGGCCTCTTGAGACAACTTTGTGATATCTCTCTCTTTTTCCATTAATTAATAATCCCAAATGAAGGTGGACCCACAAAGAATGTTCCTGTTTGTGCAACCAATAAACACAAAAAGATTGAGCACCCTGCTGTACATCAATTCATGCCATAAAACAGAAATAATTCAATAATCACTGTGAACAGTAAGTATACAATATTAAAGGAAAAACAATTACAAGACTATAATAAAGAATTCTAGTAGAGGATTTATTTATTTAAACAATGTACGCTATGACAGCATTCTGTTCAGAAAGTATGCTTTCAAATGGAATGAATGGATATGCAAACTTACTTGTTTTAAATGACTTGGCAACCATAAGTCTGAATATATTATAAGTTCTTTGGGCAAGCATGACTTCCATTTTCTTAGCATAGAACATAATACTTGAGGAGAATGTTGGCAATGAAGAATTTCTTTAATCACCCCTCCAATATAATTGACGTTTGCTAATAAAAAAAAATAAAATTTATATAAATCTTTTTTGAAATGTTGCAAATATGAAATGCTGTATATATAGTCAGTCTAGCCATTATTCTAGTATGATACAATACTTTACATTACCTTCCATTATGTATAGTTTATCTATTGTATAAATGATATTGTGTTGGATGAATTTCAGTGTAAGTCAAGGTATATTCTAATTATAAATTACCTGATTACTAGCCATTAATTAACTAAGATAATTCCTCCCCACTCCCATTGCACCTCATTTTTCTCTCTGCTGAAATAAAAGGTCTCTCTCTCTCTCTCTCTCTCTCTCTCTCTCTCTGGAAATGGTCTTAGACTGCCAAGTTAGGGCTCTGCTGAATACACTATTTAAAAATAAAACTATACTTTGAAAATCAAAGATAAAATGTATTAACTTTATATATATATATATTTTTTTATTTATGTGAACCCCAAACACGAGAGGTATTAGAATCTATAATACTTAGTACGGTGCTTGGGTTGATATTTACATACATAGAAATAATATTTCTTATATTTACATACATAGAAATAAAATAAGTAAAATTAAATACAACAAGCCATCATATCTTTAAGAGTATATTAATCTATATAATGTTGGTATAAACACACCATAGACAACTCTTAAACAAAAAAACTATGTTAGTAGTGTGAAGGGCATCATTTTATCTGTATCTCATATTGTGCTCTTCCTTCACAACGAGTTTCCATGTATTGCACTACTTCAAATAAGTAATGCTTCACTAAAAGAGAAGACTATTCTGGCATCTCTCATATTGTGGGATTATTTTCGTAACTGGATTGTCATGTCTGCAATACCAGGGTACCTGCCTACCCACCGATAAAAGGCCAACAAGCCTTGAAATGGTGCCATCTGGATGGTGGTGCCCACTGAGAATAAGTAACAATAGTCTTCTCTTTTAGTGAAGCATTACTTATTTGAGGTAGTGCAATACATGGCAATTCGTTGTGAAGGAAGAGCACAATATGAGATACAGATAAAATGATGCCCTTCACACTACTAATATAGTTTTTTTTGTTTAAGAGTTGTCTATGGTGTGTTTACACCAACATTATATGTATAGATTATTATACTCTTAAAGATATGATGCCTTGCTGCACTTAATTTTACTTAAATATTATCACATGCACCTTTTGGCATCTCTCATGGGATTATCTTCACAACTGGACTGTCATGTCTGCATCCACCCACTGATGAAAGGCCAACAAGCCTTGAAACGGTCATCCGGGGGAGCCTGATATTCAAGGAGTTCCGAGAATAGGTAAAAGTCTTCTATACGGGAGAAGCGTTGCCTATTCGAGGAATTGATGAGTTTTTGAGTGGTGTGAGTTGAAGGAGTTACTGCCCCTTTCATTCTTCTATACCATTTATTTTCTTCTTCCACTCCTACTATAACTTTCCCTCTACTTTTTTGCTTTTCTAAGTCTAATAGGGACAAGCGGATAGTAGAGTTATTATCCCACACATATACAAACAAGCCTTGAAATGGTGCTGTCTGGGTGGTGGTGCCCACCAAGAATAAGTAACAATAGTCTTCTCTTTTAGTGAAGCATTACTTATTCGAGGTAGTGCAATACATGACACTTCGTTGTGAAGGAAGAGCACAATACGAGATACAGATAAAATGATGCCCTTCACACTACCAACGTAGTTTTTTGTTTAAGAGTTGTCTATGGTGTGTTTACATCAACATTGTACAGAAAAAAAAAAACAACCATAAATTGGTATCTAAATGCTTTTCTACTAAGGTTCAAGTCGCTAGTTTCCAATCTTAAACCAAACTAATATTTTTCAGTAATTTCTTTTAGTTAAACTATAACATTTCACTTCCTTTAATTTTGTGGAGGAAATCTCACAGCTCTTTTACTTGAAGCCACTTGTATCTTTTCCAAGGAAGTTTTTTGATACATTTCAATTTCACAAAAATAGCATAAATAAACAGGTTATTCCTATCTGAAGGCCTTGAGAGATTCAAGTACAACATAGACGTTCAACACATTTGATTATTTAAGGTATATTATATTAACAATAAACTCAGCATTTTTATAGGAATTGAATAATAACTTTTGTGCTGATTTACACTTAAGGAATTTTAATTACAGAGCACATAGCTAATGCATGGAGTCTTCGAGAATGAGAAAATTCTTTTTAAACTCTGCTGAAGCAAATTGCATTGGACTTTAAATGTAATGATAGCAATAGGATGAATTTAGTGTGCAACTTTTTGAACATCTTACTTCAAATAACCAACCTTTTATTGCAACAAATGAAAAATCTCCTAAACATTACAGGAAAGATACATTTTTACTAGTGCTACAAACAATGTAAACATTAATTCTTTTTCATGCAATCATGCCTAACTTTGGAAAATATTATCCTACATATCATTATTATTCTCTCCTCACTGTGCCTGCTAGTGCTGTACATGTATAAACAGCACATGGTAATGATAACAGGTAAAGACTATAAAATAGTTAAGACACTCAGCACATTTGATTATTTAAGGTATATTATATTAACAATAAACATAGAAAAACATTTATATGAACTGAATAATAACTTTTGTGCTGAATTGTAAATAGGCAGCCAGGAAAGCCCATAGTGTCCTATCAATGATTTATCGAACATTATCCTGTAGAGATATGGAGGTCATCATACCACTGTATACAACAATTGTAAGACCACATTTGAAATATTGTGTTCAGGTATGGTGACCTCATCTGAAAAAAAGACATTAAGTTTCTTGAAAGGATTCAAAGATGGGCAACTAACATGGTGAGATCGGCAAAAGGGTGACCATATGAGGAAGACTCTGTATATGTGGGCTACAGAGCTTGGCACCTCAGAGGTGACCTGATTCAGGTTTATAAGGCTCTGAGAGGGGTTAATAAAATTAACAAAGGCAGAATTTTCACTGTTATAGAGGATTCCAGAACTCGGGGGCATAAATTCAAATTACAGGGGAAGAGGTTTAGACTATATTGTAAGAAGTTTTAATTTTAGCCAGCAAGCCATTGATTGCTGGAACAGGTTGCATTCACAGGTGGTTGAGGCTGACAGTTTAAATAAATTCAAAGGTCAAATGGATAGTTACCTATGTGAGGAAGGTAGCAAATAATCTGTATTTTCTTACTACTTGTTTTTTTTTTTTTTTTGCCAGTGCAGCAAAAGCATGTGGTTTTCTTGGACTATATGGCTATTACTATTACTAATTTAGACTTAAGTAATTTTAATTACAGAGCATATTGCTAATGTAGAATTGTGGCTTATTATAAGAAAACTTGAGACTGAATCGAGAATAAATATATTATTCTTGTGCATATATAAATATATATATTAGGAAATATCAATTATGTATATGTGAGAGCTTAATATCCTTTAATCTTTTAAAATGTAAATTGATATTTACAATGAAAAGGCTAAATATTTATACTAGTCTTTATAAAAAACATTCCCAACATGCCTTTAAAATTTTGTAAAATGTTGATAACTTAATTTTTAATAAAATTTTCAGTAAAATCTTTTATAAAAAATTAAACTATTACATCAAAAATATATACTTACAGCTAATTTAAGTACATAGAACAGTGTTTTGTAATCAAGAAAGATTATAAAAATCTCATCATGAATATTTTATTAAAACTACACTGAAAAAATAGACATTTTGTACATACCTTTCTGAAGTTCAACATTTCCACTTAATACATCAAGAGCTGCAGGCACCAAAGGACTAATTGGCTGCCTAAATCATAAAAAATACCAAAATGCAAATTGTTTCACTGTACACAAAGTATATGATTACTATTCCACATATATGCTTTTTACAAATGTAAATTCAAAACACAGAACTCCATTATTTTAAAAGACAGTTCTCTCCTTTGAGATAGCAAGATAAGAATCAACCACATTATATCCCTGATCTCAGCCAATTTTAGCATAATCCCTCCATTTGACCATATTTTAATTTGGCTCTGCCCATTGTTAATTTATAATTAAAAAATAAATAAATAAAAAAACCCTACTATTAAGGGTAAAGGGAAGGGCTGTTGTTTCTGCAAAGATTATTATAATGGGCTTAGACATTTTTTAAATTCTTTTCAGTGCGGCAACTGATGTAAAAAAATGTAATTACCAAATGAGAAGTGTTCATGAAGGCAATAACTACAGCTACTAAGCTCTTTCATACCAAAGAGACGTTGAAGGTTTAGATCAAAATGGATGTCAGATAAACTGATTAGTTCGGTGGCAGAATATAAAAATGAATGGGATTATTATAAGCTGTCATTGGAGACAGAATCCTATTGTAACCACAAATCTGTCTGCATGCAAGTTACTCAATGAGAAGGAGGATTAGGCATGCAATGTAATTATGAGAAATATTGGCATATTGCAAAGAAAAGTAGCAAGGAATTCTTTGCTTATGTTAGTAGTACAAGGAAAGGGATGATTCGCATTAGTCATTCCCTGATTGATCCATTCGATATGAATGGCATTAACTATTGATGATCCAGTACAGGTTGCTGACAAACTGAATAAATATTTTGCATATACTCTGAAAGAAGTTTTTATACATGAGAATAGCAGACGTTTATCTGATACTGATGTGGGAGTTAAATTAATTTATGATTACTGAAAGGAAACTGGAAGAGAAAACGATACAGCTAAAAATGAACAAGGCACCTAGGACTGATAGAATCTATCCAATTATATTAAAAGCAGTAGCAAAAAAGATAATCGAGCCTTAAGCTATGATAATGAGAGTATGAATCCCTGCAGTTTGGAGCATGAAAATATCACTCCTATTCATAAAGTTGGTTCAAAGAGTGAAGTGGATAATTGCAGATGAAATGCAATCTGACCCATAAATTTGACTTTTGTGCAACAGAGAAAATAACAGAGTGCACTCCTGTGCCAGGAAAAATAATGGAGTCAATTGTTAAAGAATGCAAGATCATGCTTGACTAATCTGATTAGCTACTATGAGGTCATCATAAAGAAATTGGATATAAAGAATAATTTTGATATCATATGCTTAGAATTCAGTAAAGCTTTATATTAGGGGTGGTCAACCTTTTCCTGCAGCATATCACATATTATATGTTGGAAATGCACTGCATGCCACCTAAGGACAGATACAGAAGATACCAGAATCAATACTCTCTCTCTCTCTCTCTCTCTCTCTCTCTCTCTCTCTCTCTCTCTCTCTCTCTCTCTCTCTCTACCACTTTTCTACACCTGAAAGCACCAAATGCTTTTAATATGAAAAGGCAGCTTGGCACTTATAATAAAAATAATTATATGTTTAGAAAATAAGTTTAATGTAGGTTAATGAATAAATGTTCACCCTTACAGAATCAATGTCATCAGGAGCTCATTAGTGCCCTTTCTTAACTGCTTTAAATTACTGCTAAAAAGGAGTAAAATGAACTGCAGGCTCCCATCACATTGAAACATGGATCATAATATCTAGCAATAAGAGTAAAATTTAAACTGTATCTGTTTAGTGTCATTTCTGATTTTTGAAATCAGTAGTATAACTTTTAAAAATTTTTTTCACATTGTGAGGCATTCCACTAACAACAGCTGCTCATGCCACAAGTGGCATGCATGCTGCTCTTTGTAGGCTAATGTTATTTAGTGGAGTCCCCTAGGGTTCAGTGTTGGGCCCATTGTTGTTTTCTTTATCTATTAATGATACTGATGAAGGTAAATCAGGCTTAATGTCTAAGTGTGCAGACAGTCTGCAAGAGTAGCTCATAGTGTGTTGTCAAAGATATACAGGAATTTTTCTAGCAGGGATAAGGAGGTGATTTTCCCCTTGTATAAGGCAATGGTCAGGCCACACCTTGAGTACTGTATACAGGTCTAGAGGCCTCATTTTAGGAAGGCTGTAGAGTTGCTGGAACGAGTACAGAGAAGGAAAACGAGAATGGTGAGGGGAACAAAGGCTTGCTCTTACAAAGAAAGGCTTAAGTTCTGCAAATTGCAGCATCTGGAGACTAGGCACTTTCAAGGTGATCTGGTTGAGGTAAGTATAAGGCCTTGAATGGTTTGAGCAAGCGCAATGCTGATGGGATACTTCCGCTTGCCCAATTTAACCACCTGAGGGGACATAAATTCAAATTGAGGAAAGGCAGTTGTAGAACAGATGTGTGACTTGCCTTTAGTCAGTGGGGTGGTTGATTGCTGAAACAAACTTTCATCTGTCATTGTGGACGTTGACAGCTTAAATAAATTCAAGACAGAACTAGACAAACATTTGGAGTGAATGGATGGGTGAAATGAGAAGTTTTTTTTTTTTTTTTTTGGTTGATGCTATATAAGCCCGCTTTCTTGCATCATATGCCTCTACTAATGCTAATGCTGCAGTTGTTCACCCGTGCCTTAAATATTGTTCTGCAAACAACTACTGTATACATTGGAGCGATGTGGCACTGGGGCCAAATTATTACTATGAATGAAGAGATGGTTAAGTGGTATAATACAGAGATCAGTTATAAATGGCCATTGCTTTTCAAGGACCAATGTTAAGAGGAGTGGTGGAACCAAACATTTTAATGTTGTGTGCTTTACCATTTTTAATATTTATTAATGATACTCACGCAGGTGTTTAAAGTTTCAATATCTAAGTTTGCTGATGATGTAAAAGTGGGTAGGGTGGTTAATGATATTAATCAGGCTATGCAACTTAAAGAAGATTGAGATAAACTAGGAAGAGAGGTTAGAAAATAACAATTGAGGGTTAAACTGATAAATGCAAGGTAATAGTAGTAGCAAATGATGCAAAGAAGCAAGCTTATATAGCATCAGCACTAAAAAAAAAAAAAAAAAAAAATCTTCACACATTATCTGTTCAAACATCCTCTAATAGTTTATCTAGTTCCTCCTTAAATTTATTTAGACTACCCACTTCCACAACATCAGGTGGAAGAGGTACTGCATTTGGGCAACAGTAATCCCAGAATAACAAATCACTTAGGAAAAACCAAACTCAAGATAGTCGCGAATAGAAGTAACAACACAATCTAACCAGAAGTTCTCTGAGAAACACAGACAAGGTGCTAGAAAAGCTCATGGAGTTTTATCGATGATATAACAAATTTGTGAGAAAAATTTACACATTAATGATACAGATCCAAAAGGGATCCTTTCAAGAACTATAACTAGTGATAAACTGTGGATTCATTGTTGGGAATCAGAAACAAAACAGGAACTCATGCAATGGAAATACCATGGGTCCACCCACCCAAAGAATTCAAGACTCAACCAGCCACCATTTTTTTGGATGTGGAAGTTCTTTTGATAGACTACATGCCACGTAAGAAAATGATAACTGGAAATGCCTATGCTGCTTTATGGCCCCTCTCAAAAATTTAAGAGGTGCCATAAAGGAACAGAAAAGAGGGAACTGATGAGAGGTGCCATGCTTCTTCATGACAATGCTCCTGTACATGTCCCATAAAGCAACTGCTGCTCTGAGAGACTGCAGATTTCAGGAATTAAACCACCCTTCCTACAGTCCGGACCTGAACCCCAGTGATTATTTCAGAAATCTGATAAAATACCTGAACAGGCATTCATTTTCAAGTGATGATGATCTTGAGGAAGCAGTAAATGGCATTTACTGAGAGCATTTACTCTTTGCCCTCAGAATGGAGGATGTCTTGAACCCAAGGTGATATATATATATATACACACACACACACACACATATATTGAGGGGAAAAAATTAGCATATGCTCTTTCTTTATTACCAAGGTAAACAACCTTTTGAATGACCCTCATACAAATATATGTATATACCTTACTCTGAAAAGTACCTGAATCTCCCACCCAAATTAACAATTGATGTCCAAAATATAATTATTTTTTTTATTATAATGGGTGAAAAATGATTTTGTTAATATGACGGTTAAACTTATTGCTATTATTTATATAATAACAAATTTATTGCTATTATTTAAATATAAACAATAGCAATAAAAATTTATTGCTATTATTATATAAATAATAGCAATAAACTTTTCTTAAGCTACCCACTGTCTCTATTTTCTGTTCTTTTTATAAACTTCAGTCAAAGTTATAGATGCCCCAACAGTTCAAATGTAGAAAATCATCAATATACAGGGTGTCCCAAAAGTCTGGGAACCATGCATATTGGAGCCATATATTCTGCAGTTTGGAAAAAAAAAAAAAAAAAAACTTAATTCTAATTTTTCTTTCATATAACAGAATGATACCTCTTTATAAAAAGTTTTGAATGGAAGACTTATCCAATGTTTTTGTATCATAGCAGGTAGGCATGCTAAGTACAGTTGAATAAAGGTTGCCTGAATTAAGAATAATTCTTTAAAAGTTTTTTTTTTAATCTATCAGTCCGTAATTTTGCAACACAACAATTACATCAATTTCACAGTTTTTTACATAGAAGGAAATATGAAATGCAGATGTGCACATTTTTGTTTTAATAATTAAATGATTTGGTAACAGAAATATACTAGATTCTAAATGATGACTGCAAACTTACTTCTGTTCAGCAAGGTTTTGAATCTTTTCATCAGATGTAATATGATCTTCTTTGTTGTCAGAGACATCTGGATTTAAAAACGCTACAAAAAACAAGAACACAGACTTAACTATACTTTATCAAATTATAATAGAATAAATCATGTGAAACCCTGCTTCTGCCCAAGGTTGGCTATAATCTATATGCTATAATCATCATCTGGCTACTGTACACTAGATGGCTTTATTTTCATCAATTCAATATTAACAAATTTGTGAGAAAAATTTACACATTAATGATACAGATCCAAAAGGGAACCTTTCAAGAACTGACTGGTGATAAACTGGTGATGCATTACTTTTTGTGTGAATGCACAGGTAACTATTTCTTTGGCTGGCATTTGGATGTTTTTTACCTTTTGCCATTTTATTATTATCAAATATAAGAAACAAATAACATTTTTTAGCATTTCTTCTGAGAGTAGGTATTGTAGATACTTTTACATTGCACAGATTTTTGTAACAAGCATTAGCATATAACAACAGTTCAGAAATCAAAATGTCTCTTATTGAATCATGTTTTGGATTAACATATAATTCCAATTTATTGGATAACAGTAGTTCAGAAGGTAATGATGATGATTTTAGTGCAAATTAAAATCATCATCATTATGTGTTTTAGTGCAAACTAAAATCATCATCTGCCATATGTTTCAAACTTTTCTGTAAACAGAAAAGTTTGAAACAGATGGCAGATTGAAATAATGCATGATTTCATTAATGCATCACTTCATTCAGGATGAACTCTTATTCCCCTCCCACCCCCAAAGGTGTTTATTACATCTAGGGTTAGTGTGGAGTATGCTGGGTTTACATCCTTCAAAACCCAGAATACCTGCAAGAGAAACCCTATATTTAGCCTGAGTAGCTAACTACAGTCCCAAGTGGACTCCAATGAGATTTGAACCCAGACTTTCCAAACGAGTGACAGTCAGGAAAACCACTATACTAACATAAAAACATTTTTGTATGGGACAGTGCTCATGATTTTTTCTAACTTTTACAGCTCATTAAAAAAGAAAACATTTTACAATTCCAACAATGAGATTCTGCAAATAACACAGAGTTCAAGTTGCTGTTCAGAAATTCCGTTTCAGTGACCGAACCATTTAGCAGAATATATATACTTTTTTTTTTTAAAAAAGTAGATTGGATATAGGGAAATTTTAGAGAATAACTAGCCTCTAGGAAAAATCTACCATCCTATGCATGATGAGACAGCAAGATACCTTGTGAAACTAGAGGGAATGCGATTTTATTTATTATTTGTTTTTGGCTGATACTAATAGTAAATGCACAGGATTAAGGTTCAGGACTCAGAAAATCTATTCTGTATAATTCTGTTCCATTCAAATTCAAGAAAAAACTTCTCTAGCACCTTTACAATTGGCTAACATTGACATCTAATTATGAAAACATTTTTATACAAAATACTTCTTTACACTTTATACACTATCACATATATTTTAGACCATTATTTTTACCATTATATTAAAAAGTAAATGAAAGATATAATACATAATCACAAAATTTGTTAAACAGAATAGCAGAGCCTTTGCTTTTATTTATTATATTGTTATCCATTGAGATTTATTAGGAATTTATCTGTTCAAGTTTTGTCTTATTCTTATTTTATGATGTCATGCTTTTTCACACATATTTTAACTATGCCATATCTCTTTCATGTCTTTTTTAACATTTTTTCACCATTTTACTTTGAATTGCATTCCCTCAATTTTGTTCCATTCAAATTAACTTTTTTAGTTCTACTACAATTAAATCATATTTCTTTCATTAAGGCATTACAGAATTTCTTTTTTTGGGCAGTTTCAAAATTGTACACATTTCTACATTCAACTGGCACCCTTGAAGGCATTAGTTCTTCAATGACGGCAGTTTAAGCCGACCGGGCTAGCCAGGTGGGTAAAGTGCCTGCCTGGCAACCCAAAGGTCATAGGTTTGAATCCCACCTCGGGCTTGGATCAGAGTAAAATGCAAAAACCTTGGGAGGTGCATTATGGCCACAGAAGTTGATGCACCAACAACTAACACAAAAAAAAAAAAAAAAACATGGCAGCTTAAAGTCAATTATCCAGACTTCAACTTATATTCATGTTAGAGATAAAAACCATTATCTCCAAGTCGACTACTGTTACTAATATCTTTTAAACCAATGAGAACCTATCAGACAATTCTCAGATAATTACCCCCTAAAAGGATATCACAAATTCCAAGAAGTACAATATCCTTTCAGGGTACATGATGGCATATAAAATTAGCTTTGTTGAAAAATTAAGCTGTAAATTTTTAATATCTACAATGAAACTTCTCCTAATGGACACCTCTCGTTAACGGACATCTCTCTACAATGGACATTTTCAAATTCCCCAACTCACCTCTATTGGTTTTAACGTGTTTGCAGCTTCTGTCTAGCGGACATTCTCTGTAATGGACGCGGACAGGCAATCTGCACTGTTTTGTTTAGATTAGCACTTAATTTGATCTCCCCATAACGGACAGCGGGCGAGCTTACGGCCCTTTTTCTAGGAACATTTCTTCCACGTATTGCCTCAATCGTGTGTTTATTTTCTATTTCCGATTCTCTGAATTTTATCAAGGTTCTAAACCCTTTTTCAAGAACTTTAAGGCACGTGTAAAACTTCTGATGAATTCGGTGTGTGTGCAGGGGCAGGAATATGGTCGGCCTTTCGTCTTTTCAGTTTCAGTTTTCAGTTTTATTCAGTGTCGTGTGAAGTGCACAATGTCTTCTTGTAAACATTTAACTTTAAAAGATAAAGTCGAACTCGTTAATGCGTATAATTGACAAAAAAATAGTGTTCGCAATCTCGCTGCAAAATTCAAAATCGGGATGACGCAGGTAAGCGACATCCTAAAGAAAAAAAATGAACTGCTCAAACAATTTTGGCAACACGGAAATGATCAGGTTCAAAAATCATTCCCGAAAACTGCTGGACTTCAAATTGACAAGGTTACGTATGAGTGGTTTTGTCGCGAACGTGCTAAAAAAATTCCCATTAATTGGCCTATTATTAGCGTAAAGGCTTTGGAGGTTGCGAAATCTATGGGAGTAAATGAGTTCAAAGCTTCTGTGGGATGGCTAGACAAAAAAAGTTCAAAACTCGGCATAAAATTTCTTGGAAAACCGTAAGTGGTGAAGGTGGATCTGTTGATACTGGGGTTGTAACAGAGTTGTGATTTTGAAGCTAAAGATATTTACAACTGTGACGAGACAGGGTTGTTTTTTAAAGCTCTTCCTGAAAAAACAATGAGTTTAAAAAACGAAAAGTGCCAGGGCAGAAAAATTTCTAAGGAACGCTTGACTGTACTATTGTGTACAAATATGCTGGGAGACTTTGAACAACCTCTTGTTATAGGAAAACCACAAAATCCTCATTGTTTCAAGGGCATAAAGTTGAATCTTTTGAATGTTGACTGGAAGTCTAATAAAAAAGCGTGGATGACATGAGATATCATGAGCGAATGGATAAGTCACTTTAACCAAAACATGATTCGTCAAAACAGAAAAATTATTCTTTTCATGGATAATGCTGCATCTCACCCGCACACTGAATTGTCTAACATTCAAATCATTTTTCTGCCACCAAACACATCTGCAGAGTGTCAGCCCTTGGATCAAGGGATAATAAAAAATTTTAAACTTCACTACAGAAAACGAGTTTTAAGACATCTCATTGCAAACATGAACGATGTAACATGTGTGAGTGACCTTGCAAAGAAAATCAGCATCCTAGATGCGATTCAATGGATTTCCTCTTCAGTAAACGCAATTAGAAAACAAACTGTCATGAACTGTTTTGTAAAGTCTGGCTTCTCAAACGCAAAAATTGAAGTTGTGAACAGCAATGTGGAGTACCAAGAAGAACAAGAACTTCAACATCTATTGATAATGTACGATACTTCCGCTACAAGTGACCCTGGCTACAAAGATATAGACTCGAACCTCACTACAGAAGATGGTGCTCTAGACATCAATGACATTATCATCGATATATTTCAAGAAGTTCCTCATGAGGATGAAGAAATGGAAGGAGGTCATTCTATCGAAGAACATATTAACGACAAACCACCATTGAAAATAGAAGCGCTCATACAAATCAATCATTTAAAAATGTTTTTCGCCGCTGAAGAAGATACTGAAGGACTTTCGATGGTTTCTTCACTCAAAACAAATGTTGAAAACAAAATTATCAGCCGGAAGAAGGTGCAGAAGAAAATAAGTGATTACTGTATGCATTTTTCTTAAGATAAAGTCGTAATATGCATAGCACAATTGTATATTATTTACAAAAATATTGTGCAAAATCTGTATATAATTTAATTTCACATTAAACATTTAACGATTTTTCTTTCTTTCTTTTTTTTTTTTTTCCTCCCTCAGACTCCTTGTTAGCGGACACTTCTCTCTAACGGGCACATTTTTGTTCCCCATGGCTGTCTGTTAAAGGGAAGTTTCACTGTATATGGCAAATTTATTCATGTTAATCATGTTTCTTTGTATTACTTCATCATCATCATTGTCAGTATTATAAACAAATATTATCTCAAAAATGTATTTATGGGATATAACTTCCATAAAAAATACATAATGGGACACAATATCATTCCAACAAAAGAGGCCAAATGCTACTAGTTTGAATAAAATGAACATGTCGCATCACATCACACCAATTTTTCCACCAGGAACACTGTCATTGATGGTCCAGATGAAAATTAAAGGCAGAAATACATATGATTTTTAAATAATTTAAATTCTGTGTTGAAAGAAATATAACCGCATAACCTTTATTATCATTCAAGTAAGACTTATCTTTCTCAGTATATTCTATTACGTTTTTAATAATAACACTAATCCTGTGTCAAGGATGCCATCTCTTATGTTAGCACTGTAAACAGACGCTAATTAAAAAATAAAGGATTTTTACTAAAATTTTAAAGATTTAAAAAAAATTTAAAGATTTAAAGATTTTAAAGTTGCAATGTATGAGAAACTAAATTTACACATATTTTAAATGTATAATTAGTATTATTTATTTTTAACAAATAATAGCTGTTTACAATTAATTAGAAAATAAAAAAAATTATCTACTTTCACTTAAAATAAGGAATTATTTAAAGCACTTTGGAAATGTAGTTCAGTTTCTTGTTAAAATTTCTTATTAATAAAACTCCAAAACAAAATAATTAGCACTGGGATTCTCACTAAATAAGTCCACCCATTTATTATTTGAGTGATCTTAAAATAATACATACATGATAAAGTAAAGCCTGAGGTAAATTTCTTTTGATCTTCATCATCTATACAAGCTTCAAGTGTGGCCTCAAGGATGGCATCGGTATAAATATGTGGTTTATTAAGCAGAGCGGTAAGAGAGAAATGCAAAAGTGATATATTAGCCCATCGTTCCTTTTCCAAGTGACTTTTTAGCTTCTTTATCCAAATTTCTATTTCCCACTCACTGTTTTCAAATAAGCTAGTTCTCAGGAAAAGCTAAGAAAGGAAATAATAAATAACATATTTAATATTTATATGTAATTAAATATATACAATATTACCAAAAGGAACTGGGATACTAAGAGATGAAACAATTTAATTTCTTAATGTGACATAGGTGCATCTTTGATCTGTACTTATGTAACGGCCGTAGGAGCCTATATTCAGTTTGTACACCTGTACATATTTATTGTGGAACATTTTCTACCAATTCACACATCATCATCATCATCAGCCATTTTCAATCCACTGCAGGATGAAGGCCTCTCCAGCAACTTTCCAGTTCCTTCTGTTTTGAGCACTGGCCATCCATTTACTACTCGAAAACTCATGAATTTCATCTATCCATCTCTGCCTTTGTCTTCCAGGTTTTCTTCTAGCTCCTCTTGGGTACCATTCTGTTATTTTCTTAGTCCATCTGTCATCATTCCATCTGACGTTGTAGAGCGAATATCATCTTTTAAGGGCACAAAAGGTGATATAGTTGTACACGTTGGCACTAATAATATTAAGAGTAGGAGACTGGCAGAATTACTTAACAAGTACAGGTCACTGCTGAACAAAAGCCGAGAATTAGGGTTGAATTTGAAAGTGTCTGCAATTCTGCCCAGACACGATAGGAGGGAGTATATGATGAGAGCCTTGTCGATCAATTCGGCCCTGGAAAGATTGTGCAAGGCTCAAGGGGTAGAATTTTTTTCAGCCTGTACTGTACTTGTTAACAGGAGAGATTGCTTCTACAGGGATGGGATACACTTAAATAGAAAGGGTGCAAGAATATTTGCTGATGCTATCGAGGCAGTGTTAGGTGGGTCGGAAAACTGCTAGCTTGGGGGGAGACAAAGACCAATAGATTGACAGTAGCCACTGGCAGAGGTGAAAGAGATTCTTGCACTGCTTCTATTAGAATGAGCAGAAGCCTGAAAAACAAGATGCATGGTATTTCAGAGACTGCTGGGAGCCATTGCGGTAAAAGTAAACACATGGGTTGTGTTAGGGTAGCTAAGAATAGAAACAGGTGCAGGTATACTTGTGCGTACACCAATGCTAGGAGTTTAGTAAATAAATTTGATGAATTTGAGGTATTGCTCAAAACATCAAAGGCAGATATTGTTGGGATATCAGAGACGTGGTGTCACACAGATATAAGGGATGCAGAACTGCAATTTGGGGAGTACAACGTCTACAGAAAGGATAGACAGAATAGGAAGGGGGGAGGGGTTATGCTATTAGTTAAGAAACACATAAAATCCAAGGAAGTGAAGCCAGTCGACATCGCTGGACAGTGCAGTGTTGAGTCAGTTTGGTGTGACATAAGCATTGGGAGATCAAAATTGAGAGTAGGAGTGTGCTATAGGCCTAATGACTCTGATGAGTATAATAAGGAACTGTACAGGGAAATAGTGGGCCAGTAAATCAGAGAGTCTTATAATGGGAGATTTTAATTTCCCAGATATTGACTGGAATTTGGGGGCTGGTTACCCACGCACTAGCAGGACTTTTGTGGATTTATTGGATGATTGTTTTCTACATCAGCATGTTCGGGAGGCAACTAGAGGGAGTAATACTCTTGATTTGATTATCAGCAGTGATTCTTCATGCATTAAGAATCTGCAGATAAATGAACCACTAGGTGGCAGTGATCACAGTGTGCTGAAGTGGGATTTACTCAAAGAGGTAACTACCATTAGGGGTAAAGGGAAGGGTTATTGCTTCCGTAAAGGCGACTACGATGGACTGAGACAGTATTTAAATTCTATACAGTGGGACCAACTGATGATGTTACCAACAGCAAATTCAAAATGGGAAGCATTCAAAGAACTTATCTTGGAAGCTACTAGGCTTTACATACCAACTAAGAAATATTGTTCAAGATTTAGGCCAAAATGGATGTCAGATGAACTAATGAAGCATATGGCAGAGAAGAAAAATGCATGGGATACTTACAAATTAACACATGACACAGAAGCCTATGATAGATACAAGTTGATATGCAACCAAGTTACAAAGGAGGTTAGGCAGGCGAAGGCAGATTACGAGAAATCCTTGGCAAGGGATGCAAAGAAAAACAGCAAAGAGTTCTTTACTTATGTAAACTTCAGAAGGAAGGGGATGAAGCAGATTGGTCCACTTGATATTGATGGGTCAACTGTTGATGATCCTGCTCAGGTAGCTAACAAACTAAATGAATATTTTGCATCGACATTCACACATGAGGAGTTATTCAGCAAGGGGAATGCCAGAGGTGTATTCAACTCTAGCAGTAAGCTACAGAATCTTGAAATAACTGGGAGTAAAGTGGAGGAGAAACTGTTGAAGATAAACACAAGAAAGGCACCCGGGGTGGATGGGATCTATCCAGTTATATTAAAGGAGGCAGCAAAGGAAGTAAGCAAACCCTTAGCCATAATTATGAGAGCTTCCTTGGACTCAGGGGAGGTACCCATAGACTGGAAATGTGCAAATGTGACCCCAATTCACAAAGGAGGATCAAAGGCTGACACAAGTAATTATAGACCTCTGAGCTTAACTTCTGTTCCAGGAAAATTAATGGAGGCACTGGTTAAAGAAGCACTGCAGGATCATTTAGACAAGACTTCAGTTATAGCTCGGACACAGCATGGTTTTGTTAAGGGGAAGTCTTGCCTGACCAACTTGATTGGATACTATGATGCAGTCACAAAAGAACTGGATGCAGGGAATAACTTTGATATTATATACTTGGATCTTAGAAAGGCTTTTGATACTGTTGCACATGGAAGACTGCTACACAAATTGGAGCAGTGTGACATTGGAGGCAAATTGCTGCTATGGATAAAGGGGTGGTTGAGGGGGAGAAGACAGAGAATGGTAATCAATGGACACTGCTCATCGTGGACTAATGTTATTAGTGGAGTCCCTCAGGGCTCAGTGTTGGGTCCATTATTGTTTTCTGCATTTATAAATGATATTGATGATGGTATATCAAGCTTAATGTCCAAGTTTGCAGACAATACAAAGGTTGGCAGGGTTGTCAAGGACACTACTGACACTATGCTGCTGCAACAGGATCTGGAAAGGTTGAGCAGATGGGCTGAGAGGTGGCAAATGAAGTTTAACATTGACAAATGTAAAGTACTACACATGGGAAACAGCAACCCCAGAGCAACGTATCAACTCTGTGGTACTACACTGACAGTGGTAGAGAATGAAAGGGACTTGGGGGTGGTTGTGCAGGCAGATATGAAGTTCTCTGAGCAGTGCAGATGGGCTGCAAGAGTAGCTTATGGAGTATTGTCAATGATATGCAGGAATTTTTCCAGCAGGGATAAGGAGGTGATTATTCCATTGTATAAGGCGATGGTCAGGTCACACCTAGAGTACTGTATACAGGTCTGGAGGCCTCATTTCAAGAAGGATGTAGAGCTGCTGGAACGAGTACAGAGAAGGGCAACAAGATTAGTGAATGGAACAAAGGGGTGCTCTTACGAAGAAAGGCTTAAGTTTTGCAAATTACAGTGTCTGGAGACTAGGCACCAGAGAGGTGATCTGATAGAGGTGTATAAAGCCTTGAATGGTTTAAGCATGCTCAATGCTGATGGGATTCTTCCTCTAGCTCAGAAAAATCACCTGAGAGGGCATAAATTCAAATTGAGGAAAGACAGATGTAGGATAGACGTGCGGAAATTTGCCTTTAGCCAGCGGGTGGTTGGTTGGTGGAACAGACTTCCATCCCTTGTGGTGGAGGTTGATAGCCTAAATAAGTTTAAGGCTCAGCTGGACAGGTATTTTGAACGAACAGAGGGGTGAAGTGGAAGTGGGTTTTTTTTTTTTTTCTTTTTTTTTGGCTGATGCTGCATAAGCTTGCTTTCTTGCATCAAATGCCTCTACTAATGCTAAATGCTAAAATCATGTCTTCGAGCTATGTGTCCTGCCCAAGACCATTTTAGTTCTTTAGTTTTGATAAGAATGTCCTTTACTTGAGTTTGCTGCCTAATCCATGTGTTTCTCTTCTTATCTTACAGTCTGATTCCCAATATAATTCGTTCCATTCTTCGCTGTGTAGTTCTTAGCTTCTCTTCCATTCTTTTGGTGAGTGCCCAAGTTTCACTTCCATAAGTCATGGTGGGGAGTATACATTGATTCATTATTTTACATATACAGATATACAGATATATACAGTTATACCCAGATATTTATTAACAAAGTACAAATAAAATAAAATATAAGTACAAAAACCAGTAGCTTTCGGAACACGTGTCCCTTTATCAACTGATAAGTTAATATAAAATTTGAATACACTACAAGCAAAGTGTGGCACGTTAATCATGCGTCATTGTTGTAGCACGGACGTGTGCTGCCTTACGCCAGTGATCATCCATCAATAAAACGGTTGTCTCTAGGATGGGATGCAGACGCATGCCTTTCTGGCGATTTAATGCCTTAGGGTTGTTTATTATGTTTAGTGACTCTAGCCATAGGCAACACGGAACACGACAGAGCAATCTGGCTTGCCGAAACTGACCAGTCCGTGCTCGCAGAACATTTTTGGGCTACCAACCACGATCTTGATCCCAAGCGCGACTTTGAGATAGTGGACCACGCGCGACACTTTCGCCACAGGCTATGGCTAGAGTCACTAAACATAATAAACAACCCTAAGGCATTAAATCGCCAGAAAGGCATGCGTCTGCATCCCATCCTAGAGACAACCGTTTTATTGATGGATGATCACTGGCGTAAGGCAGCACACATCCGTGCTACAACAATGACGCATGATTAACGTGCCACACTTTGCTTGTAGTGTATTCAAATTTTATATTAACTTATCAGTTGATAAAGGGACACGTGTTCCGAAAGCTACTGGTTTTTGTACTTATATTTTATTTTATTTGTACTTTGTTAATAAATATCTGGGTATACCTGTATATATCTGTATTTGAAACTATGGATCCCCAGTACTCCAAGCCCATTTGTCACTACTCATTATTTTACGTTTCAGACAAACTGGGATATTGCTCTTCAGTATGTGACTATATTTCCTGAATGCTATCCATCCAAAATTTATTCTTCTCTTGACTTCCAACCATTTATCATTATTACAGCTGATAACTTGTCCCAGATAAGTATATGACTCCACCTTTTCAATTACTGCTCCTTCAATCATTATTTCCCTTTCCGTGGCATACTTGTTCATCATTACTTTTGTTTTAGCCATATTCATCTTTAGTCCAAAATCCTTATTAGCTGTGCATAACTAATTAAGATTTTCCTCTAATTCGTTGGGATCGTGGCTAATGACCACAATGTCATCTGCAAATCGTAAATGGTTTAGGTACTCTCCGTTCACATTGACTCCTTTCTGCGACCAGTCTAATCTTCTGAAAGCTTCCTCAAGGGCAGCAGTAAACAGCTTTGGAGATATTGTGTCTCCTTGTCGAACTCCTTTCTCGATTTTAAATTTGCTACTGTCTTTGTCTAGTCTAATAAAGGATGTAGCACTCTCACATATTTTCTTCAAAATCATAATATATGGAGTATCTATGCCTTGTCTTTCCAGTGCCCGAAACATTGGCTTATGCTGTATGGAGTCAAATGCCTTTTCATAATCCACAAATGCCAGGCATAATGGTGTTTTATATTCATTTGCTTTCTCCATTAGTTGTGATATTACGTGAAGGTGGTCCATAGTTGAGAATCCTGTCCTAAAGCCAGCTTGCTCTTTCGGTTGATTCTCATCAAGTATTCTTTCTAATCTGTTAGTAATGACCCTTGTGAACAACTTGTAGATATGGGATAACAAGCTAATTGGTCTATAATTTCCAATTTCTGATTTATCTCCTTTCTTATGCAGCAAAACTATGATTGCATTATTCCACTGCTTAGGCATCACACCTTTTCTAATGCACTTTGTGAAGAGCCTTGCCAGTTTTTGTGTTATGTCTCTTCCTCCCAATTTTAACAACTCTACAGTAACTTCATCTTCCCCCGGGGCTTTCCGATTCTTCATTTTCTTCAATGCATGTTCTACCTCATCAGGAAGGATATCGGGTATGTCGTATGTGTTGCTACTTTGCAATCCATCTTCCCCACTGCTGGTATCATTCCCTCGCTCCTTGTATAACTCTCTATAGTAGTCTTCTGCTATTTGAATTATGCCTTCTCTGCTGTTTATAAGTACACCATCGCTATTCTTCAGTTTCAGTATCATTTGTCTTTCTGTATTACTGCTCATGGCTGCTGATTTAAATCCTGTGTTTTCCCTTAATGCTTGTTCTACTTTTCTTGTGTTAAATCTTCTTATGTCCTCTCTGAGTCTCTTTCTAATGGCTTTGCATAACTCAGTATACTCAATTTTCTCCCCGTCAGTGTTTTTCTTGACTAATTTTTTCTTCTTTGGATTTCTGTTTCCCTATAGGTTTCTTGAGCTTTATCACTTTCAGAAAGTAATTTTAATTTCAGAAAGCAATTTTAACAACTCTACAGTAACTTCATCTTCCCCCGGGGCTTTCCGATTCTTCATTTTCTTCAATGCATGTTCTACCTCATCAGGAAGAATATCGGGTATGTCGTATGTGTTGCTACTTTGCAATCCATCTTCCCCACTGCTGGTATCATTCCCTCGCTCCTTGTATAATTCTCTATAGTAGTCTTCTGCTATTTGAATTATGCCTTCTCTGCTGTTTATAAGTACACCATCGCTATTACACAGGTAGACAGAAATATTTCTCAATTCTTCCAGCAGAAGAGGCTTTAATTGTACAAGTGATGTTCCCCATCCAGGACAAGTCACACATTTCCTTCCAATTTATCACACAGTGATAAAACTGGAACCAGCTCAAATTGAAAAGAAAGAAAAAGAAAATCGCATTTTTGTTAAAAATCAGTTTTACTTCAGTCCGAAATATTTATTATGAACGATGTAACACCTTATGCTCACGTCTGCTACTTACTCTAAAGAATCAACATTAGTGATTAAGTTAGCATCATCTAGAAAGTGATACATTTGTGTAATTTCTGCCTCGCATATTCGTTACCAGTTGGTTTTACTTCAGTCCGAAAAATTTAGTAGGTGCCGCCAAAGATGTTTTTACATAAAAACCGCATATAAAAAGATTCATCACTCAAGAAAATCTTTTTCTATACACCTCCAGAGGCCAACTGCTTTAAACATAAGACCAGTGCATCCATTGTTGGGCATTTACTTTCATAACAAAACATTTGTAGGTAACAGCCCATTTGTTCCAACATTCTGCATAGAGTATAGTGGGCCATTTTGCAATAATGATGTCATTGCAATGTTATGTACAGGTACACTACATGCACTTACAGCAAATCTATCCATTATTTTGTGTTCACCCAACTTTGAACACATTATACAATCTTTGAGTATATGTTTTCCAGAAGAGAAACCAACTGTTCAGTGATGTTTTTTTGTCAGAAGATGCAGTCTTTGATCAACATTCAACTTTGGCACGGCCAGCTGTCATTTACTTATATACTCTGTTCCAGATGGGGGCCTTCTGAATGCCAAGAAATTTACAAATATGGCACAATCTAGAGTCATGCCCATCCATGTTCAAATACACTAAGCTAGTTTTCACATGGTATGTTGATTAGAAATGACATCTCTACCTTCTGCATCTCCATTTACACTGTACTTCACTCTAAATATTTTTCCTCCAAGACCATATAGTAGGGTCACTGGTTTCACTGATTTGAAGAGGGCTGGGTTAAAACCACATCAGAGACCGAGTGCAGAATTCTTAAAAGACCTCTTCAGCTGTAGTTGGCCGATCTCAGGCAGAGGGGGGCATTCCTCCCACCACAAATTACTGCTGGTTTTAAAGCCCGCATATGTGCAAAGTGGCCTGTGAACACACACACCCCAATGTGTACATATATATACACTCAGTGATCACTTAATTATGATCACTTACTTAATACTGTGTTGGGCTACTGTTAGTATGGATAACAGCTCCACTATGGACATCTTCAGACATCCATAGAAGACGTCTGCAGGGATCTGCAGTGAGGTGTATGGACATGCAATGTGAAGCAATGGCTGCATATCAATACACCTCACTTCTCGTTCCAAAACATCCCACAGCTGTTCAATTTAATTGCAGTCAGGCAAAATTTGGAGGTCAATCAAGATGTGTGATATCTTCAGTGTTCTTTGAACTACTGTGAATGTGTGGGCCTGATAACATGACACATTATCATCTTGAAAGATCTCTTTTCTGTCTGGAAAAAAATGAAAACATGACAGGGTACACAGTCTCCTAAGAGCTGCCGGTAGACTTCCCCAGTTAAATACTGGTACATACGCACCAAGGGCCCTATGCACCATCTGAGCATTCATGCTAGCAAAACATGTCCCATATTAAGCAACCACCTACCTGGATAGTGACATCATGCATGACAAGTCCATGGGCTTATGCTGCTTGTGCCACACATGAAGTAGTCCATTGGCGTGTTGCACCAGGTATCTCATCTGACCAGCACCCTCATTTCCAGTCCACATCAGTGTCCAATCAGTGTGTTGTCAACATCACAGCATTCACCATAAACAACAATCAGCAGTGAGGAGGAGGTGTTTCTTGGGTCATCTGCCGTGGAAGCCTACATATGAGCATGCCGTGCATCATCATTTGGGATATTGTTCTTGCAATTCCCTATATTACATTGCAATGTTAACTGTCACACAGTAACCTGCCATTCAGTCCATACAATGCACTGCACCTTTTGCTCACCACGAACATCCACCTTGCATAATCCCTTATGGTTCTGTCAGCAGGAGGTGGTTTGACCCATTTAACACCATTCTTTGTACACCCTAACCACAGTGAGCCACGAGCAACCAACAAGACATGCCATTTCCAATATGGAAGCACCCAACGCTCTAGTTCCTACAATCATGCCCTTTTGAAGCTTCATGATATCTTTACTACAATCCATAACTGATACTTTATCATTGTGACTTGCACAACCAGATGCAAATTACCACATCTCTAGCATACAGCAGTGCATTACAAATGGGGTGATCACTGAGTGTATATTAGCATTAGCATTAGCATTAGTAGAGGCATTTGATGCAAGAAAGCAAGCTTATGCAGCATCAGCCAAAAAAAAAAAAAAAAACCCACTTCCACTTCATCCCTCTGTTCGTTCAAAATACCTGTCCAGCTGAGCCTTAAACTTATTTAGGCTATCAACCTCCACCACAAGGGATGGCAGTCTGTTCCACCAACCAACCACCCGCTGGCTAAAGGCAAATTTCCGCACGTCTATCCTACATCTGTCTTTCCTCAATTTGAATTTATGCCCTCTCAGGTGATTTTTCTGAGCTAGAGGAAGAATCCCATCAGCATTGAGCATGCTTAAACCATTCAAGGCTTTATACACCTCTATCAGATCACCTCGCTAGTGCCTAGTCTCCAGACACTGTAATTTGCAAAACTTAAGCCTTTCCTCGTAAGAGCACCCCTTTGTTCCATTCACTAATCTTGTTGCCCTTCTCTGTACTCGTTCCAGCAGCTCTACATCCTTCTTGAAATGAGGCCTCCAGACCTGTATACAGTACTCTAGGTGTGGCCTGACCATTGCCTTATACAATGGAATAATCACCTCCTTATCCCTGCTGGAAAAATTCCTGTATATCATTGACAATACTCCATGAGCTACTCTTGCAGCCCGCCTGCACTGCTCAGAGAACTTCATATCTGCCTGCACAATCACCCCCAAGTCCCTTTCATTCTCTACCACTGTCAGTGTAGTACCACAGAGTTGATACGTTGCCCTGGGGTTGCTGTTTCCCATGTGTAGTACTTTACATTTGTCAATGTTAAACTTCATTTGCCACCTCTATATAAACCTATATATAAATATAGAGGGTATTTCATAATATGTGGGCCATATTTTCAGGATTGATTCAGGACATAAAAACAATGAAAAAAGTTCATATAGTATGAACCCAATCTGAAAGGCTATGGACCTATGGCTGTTTTCAAAAAAATTTTTAAAAATGGCTATGGAGTTTCAATGGTAAAAAACAATAAAAATAAATAAATAAATAAGAAAAAGCAAACATGTAAACATGTAAACTTGTCATGTCATACAAACTGACATGACAAGTTAACATAATAGTATTATGTAATGTAATACTATTAATACTAATGTAAATCAGCAATATAAGTCCTCAATATTTTGTTGTTCCTCCTCGAGCTGCAATTACAGCCTTCCAATGATCTGGCATAGAATTAATCAACTTCTGGATATACGGTTGCCCAATTTCGTGGTACCATACCCTTACAATGCTCTCCTGCAGCTGAATCTTAATTGTTGGCTTCTTCTGAGCAATTTTAGACAACATTATGTACCAACAATTTTCAATAGGTTCAAATGTGGCTTGTTGCTAGGCCAGTCCAATACTGTAATGCCAGAATTTCTGAGGTATGACTGTACCTTAAGGGAGAAAAACAAGGGAAAACATTGGTGTAAGTATGTTTTAAGCCTTGTGAGACAAGAAGACAAACTCAACATTAAATCTAAATAGCATAAAACTTACCAATTTTGCTGTGTGGTAAGGTGCTGAATCCTGTTGAAAAATGCAGATTTGGACATCTGTGTGGTGATCCCTAATAATGGGTTTCAGGCACTCCTCCAAGACAGCAGTGTAGGTTTCTGCATTCACCGTTCTCTTAATAAACTTAATTCATCCCACCCCTTTGCTTGTTATGCATCCCCAGACCATCTGATCAGTGGGTGTTACAGTCGGTGTTATTCAGTCAGGATGGTATGCCTCCGATTTTTGTCTTCTGACATATCGCTTCCCATCCGAGCCATGCAGGTTGAATTTCGATTCGTCTGAAAAGATGATGGTGTCCCATTGCTCTTTTGTCCATGAAACATGCATTTTAGCCCAAGAAAGTCGCTTCTTCCTCATTTGTTGGGTCAACAAAGGCTTCTTCTTTGGATAGTTTGTGCACTTGTTTCAACACCAGAGGCCATCTCAAAGTCCAGTTTTAAATCAGGAGCACTAGCATGGTGATTACAAAGGCATGGCCTTTTCAAACATAGATCTTGGGAAGGTGTAGTGACTCTCTTACAGCCTGATTCAGGTCTTCTCGTTACATAACCGGTTTCACGTTTTAATTTCGGCGCCTGGGATACTGTTGACTGCTGGCAGCCTATTTTATCAGCAATAGCATGCATAGAAAGCCCTTCCTGGGACAGAGCAACAGCTACACTTTATTTCTTGGTGTCAACTGAACATATGGAGCCATGCTTACACCTCCGCAAAACAGAATATTAACGAGCATGTTATATCCTTCCAACGCCATATTTATAGAAATGGCTGATGCAATACCTTTGCTTTGTGACTAACAAAATGACTGTAATTAAACAATATCTGATACGTTTCACTATAAATGTTACTTTTTTTAAGGTGATGCAGTTTTTTGTCCGTCACTGTATATATATATAATATAGAGAATGTACTATGCATAACAAGAGCACTGAAATACTAACAAATAATTTGAAACATATTCCCATTATTAATAAGTAGTCTGAGCCCTTTCTAATCAAATGCACCAAGATATGTGCAATTATAAAATGACAAAAGAAAAGATTTAAGTAGATAATATAATTGAATAAGTTTAGGCCTAACATATCCAAGTGATCAGGAGCAAGAGTGCAGTAACACACACCCTCTGAGTGGACAATGGTTCAAGTCCACATGACTGCTACATACAATTAATGATTGTATTCATGACCTTACTATAAACTCCTCTAACCTGGTGTCATGCTGGAGTGTAAACAGGAACTTCTTATTTATTTTTTTTAATCTTCTGTGGGTTTTCTGTTCCTCTTTTTTAGGGAAGAATGATTTCCAGTATCAGTATCATCCTCTGGATTTTGTTACTGCTACTATATGAAAGTAAATTGAGTAAGTCCAATCTGATATGGATGGTTTTGGTAAGATATTTTAAGCTTAATTATGCTCAAGCTGTTGTGTGACAGAGAACAACAGGTTCTCAGAAGAGAGAGAGAGAGAGATTCAACTCAAATATAACATCATTCACTATCTGAGATTCTTGGCCACTAAATATGCTTAGCACTAAGGATCCAAACAAAATGTAACATTGTGTTTCACTTGTTGCCATAATTCACAATTAATATTTCATATATTATCTACAATAATACACCTGCAACCATTCATATGATGCCAAAAGAGGAAAACAGGATAGCTCAAGAAATACATACATTAGTGCAACAGTAGGATAATGATAAAGATGGTGAATGATAATGGATCTGCAGCCAGGAGGCTACCATGTTAAATGATAAATAAGTAAAATCAAAAATGGATTTTATACTTATTTATCATTTAACATGGTAAAGAGATTATGGATTATAAGTTGTTTCTCACATTATAAATACTTCAAAAATAACCTTAAAGAGGTGCAAACTGTCAATTTTGCTATATATTTGCTCTTAAAATTGTCTGACAAGACTATTTAATGGTTATCTAAGAAGGAGAGCAGTAGGCATAATGAAAGTATGGCAGACTCAAGCACTGAAAGCATAATCTCTTTAATGCAGTAAAGAGATTATGGAGACCATTCCTGGAAAGATAAAGCATGACACTTCTTCCTCTGCTTCCCTCCAAATATACATGTACACATCTATATGAGCTTTACTTACAAGTTGGGATCACTGCCTTCATGATTAACTGATGATTTTTCCTCTCAGCAAGAGGAATAATGTTATTGGATATCTATGCTATGAAAGGAGATCAGTCTACATAGTAACCTTCTCAAATGTTTTTGCCTTCCAATGTTTCATATTATAAATCTTCTGAAATATGTATTATAGTGAATTTTGAGAGGTTATCTTTTTGGCAGGTAGATATAAATAACAGATAATGGATACAAAATTCTCAATCTGAAATAAGTGCTAAGAGTATTAATTACCAATAAAGTAAGAATTAATTCTTGTTCAAAAAAGAATTATCACAAATTTAAAAAATAATAATCAATTTAAAGTTGGACATTGGTTAATGACAAAAGCCAGTGGTCCAGGTATTCCAGCATCTGCAGTAAGTGATCAAAACATTACACTGTTGCTGCTATACTTAATGAAGATCGCCACTTGACTTTGAGGAGTCTTTCTAATATAATGATTCTTGGCTAACTTTGGGCAATATTCTCCATAGAAAATGACTCATGTCCTGTGATATGTTGAATCCCAAGAGAGCTGATGACAGAATGAAAATGTGTGTTGAAATTCGTTTGGAGATGAAAAGAATGGTTGGAGTAAAACTAGAATTTGTTTGGAGATGAAAAGAATGGTTGGAGTAAAACTAGAATTTGTTTGGAGATGAAAAGAATGGTTGGAGTAAAACTAGATTATAACAGCAGATGAAAGATAGCTACTTCATTAGAATCCAAAGAGCAAATAGGACAACTCATTGTAGAAGTCTCTAGTATCTCCAATGCCAAAGAAAGCAAAATTAATGTACAATCTGTTGGTAAAGTTACAGTCATAACTTGCATTGAAATTGGAATGGCAACCAGTATGTTGTGCAACCCCATTCAAAGGTTATTGGACAGTATTATGATTGTGCTTATGACCCTGAGAGAACATATATGTTGGAAATGCCCTACTCCCTCTACTGGTGGTTGGATGCTCCATGATAACAATGTGTACCTTCACATTACTCTAGTTGTCAGGAAGTTTTTGGTTTCCATCAATTTCAAATTGCATATCACAGTCCCCGTATGGTCCAAACCTGGCATCCTGCAAACTTTTAGGTAAATTACATCAAAGTAAAACTATTTCAAAATGGACCATAAAAATTTGGATATACATTAAATTAAATAAATAATTAAAAAATTATGATCATCCTTCTTTGAACAGTCCTTGAATATTGAAATATGCAGAGGAAATGAAAGGACTAGTAGAGAACACATCCCCCATGATATTGCCATGGGGGATGTCTTTGTGTGTGCACGATGTAAGGAAATCAGGCGACAACTCAGCGTTGTTATGGGCCAATATGAGAGTTTGAAGGACAGGGTGGATACCCTCAAAAGATCTAAATTGAGGGGCCCATCAGGCTCTCAGCTGCCCACATCAACGCCAGAGCTTGCACTTGGTCATCACGCAACACAGCGGCATCCCCCAAGGAATGGGGGATGCCGCTATTGTCAGGGAAAGCATGTTTCCCGTTTCCCTATTGTCAGGGAAACGGGAAACATGCTTTGTAAAAAGGATAGATGGAACAGGACCAGGGTATGTCTGCCAGGGGCAAAGGTTGATGACGTTGTTGGAGCGGATATCATCTTTTAAGGGCACAAAAGGTGATATAGTTGTACACGTTAGCACTAATGATATTAGGAGTAGGAGACCGGCAGAATTACTTAACAAGTACAGGTCACTGTTGAACAAAAGCCGAGAATTAGGGTTGAATTTGAAAGTGTCTGCAATTCTGCCCAGACACGATAGACGGGAGTATATGATGAGAGCCTTGTCGATCAATTCGGCCCTGGAAAGATTGTGCAAGGCTCAAGGGGTAGAATTTTTTTCAGCCTGGACTGTACTTGTTAACAGGAGAGAATGCTTCTATAGGGATGGGATACACTTAAATAGAAAGGGTGCAAGAATATTTGCTGATGCTATCGAGGCAGTGTTAGGTGGGTCGGAAAACTGATAGCTTGGGGGGATACAAGGACTAATGGTTTAACAGTAGCCGTAGGCAGAGGTAAAGGTGATTCTTGCACAACTTCTATTAGAATAAATAGCGACCTGGAATTTGGGGAGTAAAATGTGTACAGAAAGGATAGACAGGATAGAAAAGGGGGTGTTATGCTGTTAATTAAGAAAAACATAAAATCAACAGAAGTGCATCCAGTTGATATAGATGAACAGTGCACCGTTCAGTCAGTTTGGTGTGACATAAGCACTGAGAAAGCAAAAATAAGAGTAGGAGTGTGTTATAAGCCTAATGACTTGAATGAGTACAAATGAACAATTGTACAGAGAAATAGAGTGGGCTGGTAAATCGGAATGTCTTATAATGGGGGATTTTAACTTACCAGATATTGACTGGAACTTGTGGGTTGGTCACTCACACACTAGTCAGACTTTTGTGGGTTTATTGGATGATTGTTTTCTGCAGCAGCATGTTTGAGAGGCAACCATAGAAAGTAATACTCTTGATCTGGTTATCAGCAGTGATCATTCGTGTATTAAGAATTTGCAGATAGGTGGCAGTGATCACAGTGTACTGATGTGGGATTTACTTAAAGATTTAATTACCATCAGGGGTAAAAGAAAGGGTTTTTGCTTCCGTAAGGGTGAGTACAGTGGTCTCAGACAGTTTTTAAATTCTCTACAGTGGGAATCAACTGACGATGTTACCAAAAGTAAATTCTAAGTGGGAAGCATTCAAGGAATTAATCGTGGATGCTACTAAAAGTTTCATACCTATTAAGAAATATTGTTCAAAGTTTAGGCCTAAATGGTTATCCAATGAACTAATGAGACATGTAACAGAGAAGAAAATGCATGGGATGCATATAAATTATCAAGCGACTCAGAAGCCTATGGCAGATATAAGCTAGTCTGTAATCAGGTCACAAAGGAGGTTAGACAGGCGAAGGCAGATTACGAGAAATCCCTGGCAAAAGATGCTAAGAAAAACAGCAAGGATTCTTTACTTATATAAACTCTAAAAGGAAGGGGATGAATCTGATTGGTCCACTTGACATCGATGGTTCGACTGTTGATGATCCTGCTCAGATAGCAAACAAACTGAATGAGTATTTTGCATCTACATTCACACATGAGGAATTATTAAGGTTTGAAAATGGCAGAAGGTTATCAAATTGTAGCAGGATACTTAATGATTTTGTAATAACTGAGAGCAAAGAGGAGGAGAAATTGTTGAAGTTAACCATAAGAAAAGCACCTGAGGTGGATGGGATCTATCCAGTTATATTAAAGGAAGCAGCAAAGCAACTAAGCAAACCCTTAGCCATAATTATGAGAGCATCCTTGGACTCAGGGGAGATTCCTACGGACTGGAGATGTGCAAATGTATCCCCAATTCACAAAGGGGGATCGAAGGGTGACACGAGTAATTACAGACCAGTTAGTTTAACTTCTGTTCCGGGTAAAATAATGGGGTCGCTGGTTAAAGATGCATTGCAGGATCATCTAGACAAGACTGCAGCAATAATTCAGACACAGCATGGGTTTGTTAAGGGAAAGTCTGGTCTGACAAATTTGATAGGATATTATGATGTGGTTACAAAGGAACTGGATGCAAAAAATAATTTTGATATCATATATTTGGATTTCAGGAAAGCTTTTGACACTGTTGCGCATGGAAGACTATTGTACAAATTGGAGCAGAATGGTATTAAGGGTAAGTTGCTACAATGGATAAAAGGATGGTTAAGTGGGAGAAGACAGAGGGTGGTAATCAATGGGTGCTGCTCTTCGTGGACTAATGTTATTAGTGGTGTCCCACAGGGTTCGGTGTTAGGTCCACTGTTGTTTTGTATATTTATCAATGATATTGATGAAGGTATATCAGGCTTAATGTCAAAGTTTGCAGATGATACAAAAGTTGGCAGGGTTGTTAATGACAGTAATGGCAGTGTGCTACTGCAACAGGAGCTAGATAATTTGGGCAGATGGGCTAAGAAGTGGCAACTGAAGTTTAACCTTGACAAATGCAAAGTACTGCATATGGGTAGAAGTAACCCCAGAGAAATGTACCAACTGTGTGGTACTACGCTTAAGGTGGTAGAAAATGAAAAAGACCTGGGAGTAATTGTGCAGTCAGATATAAGTTTTCTGAGCAATGTAGACAGGCTGCCAGGGCAGGTCATGGGGTTTTGTCAATGATATATAGGAATTTTGCTAGCAGGGAGAAGGAGGTGATTGTCCCTCTGTATAAGGCAATGGTCAGGCCACGCCTTGAGTACTGCATACAGGTCTGGAGGCCTCATTTTAGGAAGGATGTAGATTTACTTGAGCGTGTACAGAGAAGGGCAACAAGATTGGTGAGGGGAATGAAGGGATCCTCTTACCAAGAGAGGCTTAAGTTCTGCAAATTGCAGTGGCTGGAGACTAGGCACCTGCGCGGTGATCTGATTGAGGTATATAAGGCCTTGAATGGGTTGAGCACGCTGAATTCTGATGGGATCCTTCCATTTTCAGATTACGAACCTAAGGGGGCATAAATTCAAATTAAGAAAAGACAGATGTAGACTAGATGTGCAGAAATTTGCCTTTAGCCAGCGGGTGGTTAATTGCTGGAACAAACTTCCATCTGTCGTTGTGGAAGTTGATAGGTTGAATAAATTTAAGGAGGAACTGGACAGGCATTTGGAGGGAATGGTGTGATTTTTTTTTTTTTTTTTTTTGGCTGATGCTGCATAAGCTCATACACTTGCTTTCTTGCATCACATGCCACTACTACTACTACTACTACACTGAACATTGATATACACCGATGAGCCCAAAAATTATGACCACCTAACTAATGATGTTGGTCCTCGACATGCAGTCAAAACAGATCACACATGGTGAGGCATGAACGCTACAAAATTTCTAAATGTATCTTGTGGTATCTGGTACCAACCAGCAGATCCTTTAACTATTGTAAGGTCCGTGGTTGAGATGCCGCAGATTGGAGTTGCTGTTCCAATACAAACCACAGATGCTCGATGGGATTGATGTCTGGAGAATTTGGAGGCCAGGGCAATACCTGGAAGTCTTCCTCATGTTCCGCAAACCAGTCTCGAACAATCCGGGTGGTTTGGCATGGCACATTATCATGCTGAAAGATGGCACCTCCATAGGGGAAGACCGTTGCCATGAAAGGGTGTACCTGGTCAGCAATGATGTTTAGGTAGGTGGTAGATGTCAGAGTGCCCGGCACATGGATGACTGGACGCAGGGTATCCCAACAGAACATCGCCCAAAGCATGACACCGCCACCACTAGCTTGTTTTCGTCCCACGGTGCATCCAGGTGCCATCACTTCCACAAGTAAATGACACACATGTAACAGGAAACGTGATTCATTGGACCAAACAATCTTGTTCCAATCACTCAAGGTCCAGTTTCGATGCTTATGCGCCCATTGTAGGCACTACCGCTGGTGAACTGCGGTTAGCATGGGCACTCTGAGCGATCTGCAGCTACGCAGCCACATTTTCAGCAGGATTCAATGTATTGTGTGTTGTGACACATTACCCCAGTCACGAGCATTCCAATTACCAGCTAGTTGTGCCACAGTTGCCCTTCTGTTGCCACATATCATCTGGGAGAGCCTTCGCTTACCTCGAGCATCGATGAGCCGTGGTCATCCAACACCTCACTGGTGGTTCATGGGTTCCCCCTCCTCAGACCACTTTCGGTAGGTAGTAACCATGGCTGACCGTGAACACCCCACCAGCTGTGCCGTTTCGGATATGCTCTGACCCAGTCGTCTGGCCATTACAATTTGGCCTTTATCAAACTCGCTTAAGTCCGCTGCCTTTCCCATCTAAAGAACAAGAGTAACACCGATTAACGGAGCTCAGTATCAGGTGTTTTTTATACCATGTCCCAACCCGCGCACATGCTGTAGTTAACCTGCAGTTGCTTTGATTTCCATAACGACTCGCTGGTCATAATGTTTTGGCTCATTGGTGTATATTAAAAATATGTAAGCAGACAATCAAATGAATTGAAATAATAAAAAGTTATCATACTGATTTCAAGAGCTGTTCTGCATTCTTTTTAATATTCAGATCTTTAGCATCAAGCCACAATGGTATAAGGAACTGCAATGGTGACTGCTCAACTTCCTAAAAATAAGAAAAGTAAAAATAATAAAATCAAGTGGTATATTAGAACATGCCACATTGCTTAATAACATTCATTTCTAATAGTACCTTATGGTTCACAAAATGTGCTAAAATGTTTTGCTATTATGATATACTTATAAAGATATTTATTCTCCAACTAATTTCATCACTGAATTAGCAATAAGATGGTTAAAGAAAAATCTTTTGAAAAACATGTGACTTGAATAGAATATCTAAAATTTATCATACAAATAAGGTCAAAATATGTATTTCTCAATTATACAGTTGTGGTCTGATTTGGCAAAATATATAACTCAGCTTTACTAATTAGCAATTCAGATTGGCAATATTTGAATTATTCAAAATATCCATAAAAATTACTCAAAAATTTCTTGTAAATGGGTGGGTTGTACATGTTGCAAAATATTAAAGTCCTTGTACATATTTAAACCTCAATAAATTTGTATGTACACATGATATAAATGAGATAAAATGTAAGAAATTCACTGCTTCCCAAAGAAAAATTTTGCCTGTGGGAAGTCAATTTCCAGTTGAATGAAAAATCTGAAAAAAAAAATTTGATAAAGAATGAAAACCATAATCCAAGAAGGCTTTAAACCATTGAAGAGATTGTTGTGGTTGTAAACATAAATTAGAATAATCGGATCTGTACTGTGGCTTACTGCATGTCATAACCTCTGTTCTTTCCTGTCTTTTGTGGCCACAGCAAATCAAAGATTTGCTAAACCCAAAAGAAAGGGAATAAAATGTATTAAAAATATGGGAATTTAGAAGGTAACATAATAAAATCTTTATACCAAGTTTACCATACATTGTAATTCATCCCTAAGTATATTTTTATACACTCCAGCACACAGCTGAAGAATAAATTTAATATTTACTTTCCCTATGGATGGGTAGAATAAATGTGCAATTTATTCTTTTGGAAATAAAGCACTTATATTCAGAAAAATGTAATATTTAGCATCAAATTTAATGAAAATAATTATAAAATATTATAACAATATCTATGAATGATTTGGTAAGATGTGCCACAGCTGAAAGGTTGGCAACTGTAAATATAACATTATAAAACATAAAAATAAATTAAATGAACTCCAATATAGTGTAAAATATAGCACACACACCACCCCTTTCTCCTTACCTTTTCCATGAAAATAGTTCTTGTGCTACCACGAGAAGTCATCAGCATTAGTATTTTCAAATGAAGTTCATCAAGTTCATCTGCTGACATTTGTGATGAAAATTTCTGAATGCCAGTAAGGAATGTACTAAGTTTGAGTGGATTCTCTGCACATAACTTAGGGAAAACATCCCGGAGATTACTCAGCACTTCAATGATCTTTTTAAAATACTTTGCACAAGTGATATCTGGAAAGCCTACACCTTTAAGACAAAAAAAAAAAAAAAAAAAAAAAAAAAAAGGAAAAAAAGTTAGTGTTCCAATAATTTTCTTTAAATAAAGATGCACATGTTTATGATATATTTTGAAAATGAGAAATGTACCACATTCCCTAAAGCAAGAGGTGCAAATTTTTCCTCAAAACCATTACCTAAAATCAACATGCATCTAATGAACAAAGGAAATGTGTCTTGATAATTCAAGGGGCAGGTGAAGTGGGAATAAATTATACGGAAAAAGTCTATACCAGTAGCTACATTTGCAAGTTACCTCTGTGGGTGGTTAAAGCAGCCAGCTTGGCTAAATTCAAAAAACAGCTAGACAGTTACTTATATGAGGAAGGGAAGCACATAGATTTGCCAAAAATGAAAAAATTTGAACTCCTGTGCTGCTAACAATAATATCCACATGTGAAAAGCATGCCTGCAATGGAGGCCATGCCGATACAAAACCAAGCAACACCAGAAAACTCTGCTATAGCATATTCTACTGTTGCATTCATTAGACCCTCTAATATTATTAATATTAGCCAATTGTGACTAATATTAATAATACTAACACTGTTTCTAGAAAAATGATTCCAGAATTATGCCTTCAACTTACAAATGGGTTAAAAGTTGAGGTTCAGAAAGTTTTGTAAGTCAATTGTTTGGAACTTAAAACACACTTCCCCATTGAAACTGCATGAAAATGATCAATTTACAGAAAGTATGTGCATGAATGTGAACTCTGACATAAAACAAATTAATAGCAAATCACAATGATTATTCAAATGAATAAATTAGTAATCTCCTCTCATATGTATCATATTATCCCACTGATCTCAACCTTGTGTTTCTTCAAATTTCACTAATACTAAAGTGATCTGATGAAATTTGAGTCTCTATCTCCCATCTACATCTGTCAATCTGGAAATAGTAGTAGTAATAGTGAAAGAAATGGTGACGAAAGCTCAATGAATGACTATACAATGTCTGATTTTCACTCACTATACTGATAACAAAAATTGAATCAACTGTTTTACCCTTTACTGGTTGCAAGTGTTGGAGATTGCACCTCAAAAGTATAAAAGCTCTTGCAGCACAAGCACACAGTAACATATAAATAATTATGGCATGAGAAAGAAGTTAGAAGGTCATGGCATTATCTGTTGCTGTTCATGAGCAGGTTAGTTACTCATTGATAATTATCAATGAGTAACTGAAATTGTGAGTGCACCATCACTAATTATAATTAGTGATAATGAACTCACAATTTCACAGCCCTGTGGTTCTTAGACGAAGTATGTGGTTATCATAATGCGTTCACTAGATCCCCTTTAAACAGCTTTTAGACTGTTATATTTGTAAACAACTTTGATAAGAAAAATTTTGTTTCACTCAATGCTATTTGTTTATAGCAATCCTGTTTTTGTGTGTATGAATTACTTAAGATTAAATGCATGCATTCATCATTTTCTAAAATTTCACTTTCAAAAACATTGTGTGCCTTATGATTCAAGAAACATGGTTTAACACTTGCATAAAAAATGGCACATTGTCTAGTTAAATGAATATCCCCCAAAAAAAGTACAACAAAATGGTTAAAAATTTTCACGTATTGATCTACTTAGTTATGTTTGTTATTTGGTTTTTAGGAGCATTAGCAACTAAGGCCATATTGCTCCAGGATATGTGGTGGTCATTCCCTGACCTTTCCGCATCCTCCGTATTTGGTGGTGACAGGGCTCGAACACTGGTCTAATCAAGAAGCGTATGCTACGCACTACTGCTCCTTCCCACCTGGCTACAGAGGCGCCCTACTTAGTTATATTATTTTGACTATTAAGAAATTTTATATATCATTCAATAAAGACAATCCTGTGTAATGGCATTACTATAATTACAACAAGCTTTTTTTTTCAGTATTTTTGTAAGAAATGTCTGTTAAAAACATCAAAAATTAATAAATTTGAACTTCTGTGCTGCTATCAAACATAGTAAGACCCCGTATCCATGGGTGATATGTTCCAAGATCTACTGTGGATGGCTGAAACCATGGATAAAAGCGAACACCTGCTGACCCCATATATAACGTGATTTTCTTGTACATACATACGTATAATAAAGTTTAATTGATAAATTAAACACACAGTAAGACATTACCAACATTAAATACAGTAATAATAAAGTACAGCAGGCTCTCGATTTACTGGGAAGCAGATTAACCAAAACACTTCAAGACTCCAAATTAAAAAAAATCAACCAGAAATCATAAAATTCAAGTAATAACTAGAATAGGCATAAACAGATATTTTTCAAGTCATAAATAAGTGACATTATAAGTCGTCATTGGGTGATTAGTGTACCGATTATCTTGCAACCCCCCCCCCCACTGTCTACACATCTACCCCTCAAAACAAAAAAAAAAAAAAAAAAGAAATAAAAAAGAGACCAAATGTTTAGTTTGATTTAGTGCATTGCGTTGATCGTTGTGTTCCGTCGCACTGCAAAAGGACAAATTTTGTTTTGTTATTTATGTCAGGGATGTTGGAATTGTTTTTTTTTTTTTTTTTTTTTTGTTTTTTTTATAGTAACTAATTTTTTTTTTTTTTTTGTTTATAAATTGTTATAATGATGGGCAAATGCAAGAGTTGTGCTTTCAAATTAAACAAAAACTTGAAATTATTCAAAAGTTTGAAAACAGTCCATCCACTAAATCTCTAAAGAACCATTATAATGTTGGTGACCAAACCATACGCGACATTGTAAAAAATAAAAGGAAGCATCGCATTGGACATGCGAGTAGTACATGTTAAGTTTTTTGGTTTTTTCCTGTGGTTAACCGCAGGTAACTGAATCAGAGGATACCAAATCAGCAGATACGGGAGCACAACTGTATCTGCATGGGAAAAGCAAGGTTGCAATGGAGGTCATGCTCATATAAAAGGACCACACGAAAACTCTGCTATAGCATAGTCTACTGTTGTCAATTATTACCCAATTTTTACAGGTATTAGTATTGGCCACATGGTGTAAGGAACCTATGGCTTATATAAGCTGCACAAGTCAAAAAAAAAATAATAATAATAAATAAATAAAATAAATAATAATAATAATAAAAAAAATAATAATAAGAAGAAAATTTTAAAAAATAAAATAAAATAATTAATAAGAGAAAAGGAAACAGACAACCTATGCGTTTCCCTCCTCCCGTAGGTAATTAACCAGCTGACCTTTGAATTTCCCCAAACTGTCATCCATGTAGGTAACTTATTCTAGTAATTTATAATTCGCTAGCTAAAATAAAACTTCCTGCAATCCAGTCTAAACATATCCCTCTGTAATCTGTAATTATGGTTCCTAGTTCATTTATAACTGTAAAAATTTTTCCTTTTTCATTTTACTTATGAATCTCAGAGCCTTAAACACCGCAATCAAGTCTCCTCTAAGGTGCCTAGTTTCCAAGCTCTGCAACCCACATATTCGAAGTCCTTCCTCATATAGATGCCCTTTTGCCAATCTCACCAGGCGAGTTACCCATCTTTGGCCCCTTTCAAGAAGCACAATGTCTTACTTTAGGTGCGGTCTTCATACTTGACCACAGTATATTCCAATGTAGTCTAACAATAGCCTTATATAATGGGATTATGATGTCCTTATCTCTACTAGCAATTGTTCAATAAATCATCGATAGGACACCATGGACCTTCCTTGCAACCTGTCTACAATGCCAGGAGAACTTCATGTCTGACCATATCGTAGCACCCAAGTCCCTTTCCTCCACTACCGGCTTTAGTTCAACTCCACCAAGTGCATAAGTTATTTTGGAATTATTGTTCCCCAGGTGTAATACCTTACACTTTGCTGGATTAAAACATAGCTGCCATTTTTCTGACGATCCCTGAAGTCTATCTAGGTCACTCTGAAGGAGCTCTGCTTGGCAGTGATCATTAACTACTCTACCAATCTTTACATCATCTGCAAATTTAGATTTATGAATTTAGATCTATGTCATTTATGAAGATCAAAAACAACAGTGGTCCTAATACTGATCCTTGGGGAACCCCACTTCTTACATCAACCCAATCTGAGGAATAACCTGAAATGGTTATTCCTCACATAACTGTTTATCACAATCCTCTGCCTTCTGCCCTGAAGCCATCCTGCTATCCATCTAAAGATTTTCCCTGTGATTCCAACCTGTTCCAGCTTATAAAGTAACTGCTCACGTGGGACTGAGTCAAATGCTTTGCTGAAATCCATATAAACAATGATGAAATTATTCCCTAAATGCTCTTGAGTGACCCTGTCAAAATAGCTAACCAGATTATTTAAACATGACTTTCCCTTTACAAAACCAAGCTGAGTATTCTTTAGAATTCCATTTCTATTTAAATAATCCTGAAATCCACCCTTAATCATTGTCTCCATGATTTTCCCTACTACTGAAGTTAGGCCGGTAATTTCCCACTTCACTCTTAGAACCGCCCTTATGTATTGGAGATACATGGCACCTTTCCAAGGCAAGGAATCACTCCTGTTGGATTGGAGATGGAAAACAGTCATGTGAAGATGAATGCTATTTAGGTAGAGTGCTAATTAGGTCTCTCATTCATACCTGTCAATTCAGAAACAGTAGCAATGGCGATTAATTCCTTGAGGCTGAGAAAGGTTTCCATGCAATGGGTTCCATGAACATTAACCAATGACAAAAAGCCTACCATGCAAAGAAATCAAAATAACTTATGGCAAGGTTTAAGTAAAATACTGGCAGCTTTCTTTCCCAGTTCATAACTATGGATGAGCCAGGAGTACACCACTTTGGTCCAACTTCAAAGATCAAAGCACGACATGGAAATACACATCATCTTTGCATCTTAAAAAATTCTGCATTGCCTGGTCAACAAGTGAGGTGATCACCTCTGTTTTTTGGGAAGATCAGTGAGTGATGCTTGTTGGTTACATTGACCATGCAGCCACCATAAGAGGCCAGTTAAGCACAATCACAAAGCCATCACGATGAAGAAGTGATGGATATTGCACGGTACTGTGCAATATCCATCACACAAGTCCAATGTTGCAGAGTTCACTTCCTTATTGTCAAGAACTAGCTCCTTAATTTCTTCCTCTTTCCAAAACTTAAGTGCAAAGATTGAAGACAAAGATTTCACTCTGATGAAGAATGATGCACAATGTGAGAGACTGGTTGCAGAGAAGAATGTCTCTCTCTCTCTCTCTCTCTCTCTCTTTTTTTTTTTTTTTTGTGTAGTATAACGTCTGGAGCACCATTGGGAAAATTATACTGCATTTCAAGATTATGTTAAATACTGAAATAAAAACTTTCTCAAAACATGTTCATTTTTCATGGTCATTTACATGACCTGTTAATTATTTTTGGGGTAGTAAATGTTTTAAAACCAAAGTGAGAGCTAGATCCTGTGCATATGCTGGTGGATTACTTTCAAATATAAACAACAGAAAATAAAGAATCTGTAAAAAAAAAAAAAAAACCACTACAAATAAAAATATACTAACCAGACTTGATCATGTCCTTTTCCTGACCTATGTTTTTTTTTTCAAGATTTTGTAAATTATCCCAGTCATACAATACTACTCTTTCCCAACAATTAGAAATAACAGACACAGAAGGGATATTCTAAAAATAGAATTAAGGGTTTTTTTTTAATACAATTCAAAACACAATTTAAAACTCTCTAAGATAAATATAAGTTACATTCTTTCAAAAATGTAATATATCAATAAAAATTTTGATTTTTATGGCATCAAATGTCAACAAAAATTTAAGTTAAAAGGACCATTATGTCACTAACAACATATACTTGCTAATTTATAACAAAACTGGTGGTGAAGATACATTAAATTAAAAAAAAATCTAACCTTGAATGAAGGCAAAATAATTTTTATCAATTTTATTATTATATTATTAGTACTGCTGAAGTTGATTTTTTTTTTATTTAATTAAATAACTCGATTTCCCTTATTTAAAATTTGCTAGGTTTTTGTACACATATCAACATAATTTTAACTTCCCAGACTGGAACTTGTGGGGTTGTCACTCACACACTAGTAAAGACTTTTGTGAATTTATTGAATCATTGTTTTCTGAAGCAGCATGTTCGAGAGACAACATTTGATCTGATTATCAGCAGTGATTATTCATGCATTAAGAAGAATCTGCAGATAAAGGAACCACTAGGTGGCAGTGATCACAGTGTGCTGATGTGGGATTTACTCAAAGATGTAACTACCATCAGGGGTAAAGGGAAAGGTTTTTATTTTCATAAAGGTGACTACAGTGGTCTCAGACAGTTTTTAAATTCTATACAGTGAATCAACTGATGACGTTACCAACAGTAAATTCTAAATGGGATGCATTCAAAGAATTAATCTTGAAAGCTACTAAGCTTTTCATACAATTAAGAAACACTGTTCAAGATTGAAGCCTAAATGGATGTCAGATGAACTAATGAGACTCATGGCAGAGAAGAAAAATGCATGGGATGCATATAAATTAGCAAGTGATACAGTAGCATACAGTAGATATAAGCTAGTCTGTAATCAAGTCTTGGAGGTTAGGCAAGTGAAGGCTGATTACGAGAAATCCTTGGCAAAGGATGCAAAGAAAAACAACAGACTTCTTTATTTATGTAAACTCTAGAAGGAAGGGAATGAATCAGATTGATCCACTTGATAACGAAGATTTGATTGTTGATGAGCCTGCTGAGGTAGCTGACAAACTGAATGAGTATTTTGTCTCTACATTCATGCATGAGGAGTTATTAAAGGAGGAGAATGCTGGAATTTATCAAACTGTAACATGGAGCTAAAGGATTTTGTAATAACTGAGAGCAAAGTGAAGGAGAAATTGTTGAAGTTTAAGATAAGAAAGGCACTTGGGGTGGATTTAATATAACTGGATGGACTATCCAGTTATATTAAAGGAGGCAGCAAAGGAAGTAAACAGGTCATTAGCCATGATTATGAGGGCATCAATGGACTCAGGGGAGGTCCCCACAGACTGGAGATGTGCAAATGTATCCCCAATTCACAAAGGGGGATCCAAAGGTGACACAAGTAATTATAGATATGTTAATTTAACTTCTGTTCCTGAGAAAATAATGGAGTCACTGGTTAAAGAAGCACTGCAGGATCATCTAGATAAGACTGCAGTTATAGTTCAGACACAGAATGGGTTTGTTAAGGGGAAGCCTTGTCTGAACAACTTAATTGGATACTATGGCATTAGGGGCAAGTTGCTACAATGGATGGTTGAGTGGGAGAAGACAGAGAGTGATAATCAATGGACACTGCTTTTCGTGGACATTATTAGCGGAGTCCCCCAGAGTTCAGTGTTGGGCCCATTGTTGTTTTCTATATTTATCAATGATATAAATGAAGATATATCAGAGAAATTTTCTAAAATTTCTCTGATATATCTCTCTGATATATTTCTCTGATAGAAAATATGAATGTCAAAGTTTGCAGACAATATGAAGGTTGGTAGCATTGATAATGATAGTACACTACTGCAACAGGATCAGGAAAAGTTAAGCAGATGGGTTGAGAGGTGGCAAATGAAGTTTAACAGTGACAAATGCAAAGTGCTACATATGGGTCGCAGTAACCCTAGAGTAACACACCAACTGTGCAGTACTACACTCAGAGTAATGGAGAATGAAAAAAAGACCTGGAGGTAATTGTGCAGTCAGATATGAAGTTTTCCGAGCAGTGCAAGCAGGCTGCAAGAGTAGCTCATGGGGTCTTGTCCATGATATACAGGAATTTTGCTAGCAGGGATAAGGAGGTGATTATCCCCTTGTAGAAGGCAATGGTCGGGCTACACCTTGTGTACTGCATATAGGTCTTGAGGCCTAATTGTAGGAAAGATGTAGAGCTGCTGAAACCAGTACAGAGAAGGGAAACGAGATTAGTGAGTGGAACAAAGGGTTGATGTTACCAAGAAATGCTTAAGTTCTGCAAATTGCAATCTGGCGACTAGACACCTGCAAAGTGATCTGGTTGAGGTACATATAAGGCCTTGAATGGTTTGAGCGAGCTTAATGCTGATGGTATTCTTCCTCTCGCTCAGATTCCGCACCTGAGGGGACATAAATTCAAATTGAGGAAAGACATTTGTAGAAGGTGATAGCTTAAATAAATTCAAGGGGGAACTGGACAAACTTTTAGAGGGAATGGATGTGTGAAATTGTTTTTTTTGGCTAATGCTACATAAACTCATATGCTTGCTTTCTTGCATCACATGCCTCCATTCCTTTTTGGAAATAATGCTGGCTAATTTTATCAAATACTGAAGTAGAATAAAAGATGAGGGGATAGATTCTAAATTCTAGAACAATTAATTTTTATATTACCATATTGTATTTCACTTATAGTAAATTTCAAACCTAGCCCATGCATAAATCATATTCAATTTTTGTCCAACCACTTGAAGGCGTGATATTTGGCTGAATAAAGAACCCAAAAGAATTTATGGCTGATACATTAAGTATTTTCTTATCATAAGGAGTAAATATTTTGAGAAGTTTATCAATTTTTAATTTCTTCAGCCTGACAAATGCAGCTCCATAGATAACTCTGAAGCTTTTGAAGAGATTGCTTATTATCATTTTTTTTTTTTTTTTTTCAAAGCTTTTGCTTTAATTTGATTGAAACTGATAGTTCCAAATTTGACAGAAATTTTTAACTATCAGTTTTGAACTGTCATAAATCACCAGTCTCTTAGCGAGAGACTGGTGATTTATGATAGAGCATTAAGTACTTCCCACAGAAAAAAAGCTAAAACAGGTACAAGAAAAGCTCAATGTTAAGAAATGTAGAAAACATATGTGTAGGCTGAATTTTAGTGAGGGTGTCAGATTGTGTCATTAAATAAAGGTCTCCAGCAATTGATCCTCTTTGGTGGAGAAATGTATGGTTTGATTGAAATTAACAAGAAAAGTTTTCAGTAAACTCCAAAAAATTCAATATTCAGAAGGAAAGTTTAAATCTCCACAATAGGGTTTTATAACATGTAGTTCCACACTTTTAAGATTTATTCAAGACCTGAAAACAATGAAAAAAAGTTAATATAAGCATGTGTCTGATTCCAAAATGTATTCAGAATCAGACACATGCTTATATTAACTTTTTTTATTGTTATTTTTATTTAAAAAAATTGGTTATGAGGTTTTCAATGGTAAAATATAATAAAAACAAAAAAAATAAAATAATAATACATAAATAAATAAATAATAAATAAAAATAAGCAGACATACCTAGTAAGACGTTTATTTACACTAGGTACATAATTGTTTATTCTTCTTTTTTTATTGTTTTCATTATTTTTAACAATAGCTCTGTATGTGTTCAGAGTCAGAACATTTATTATAAACTTTTCAGACTACCATGTAAAAAAGGTAAACATAACACTCTATGGTAAAAAGTTATATAACAAATATAAAAATATAAACTTAAATCTTTGTATATAAGTTAATCGATTGTAAAAAGTTAAAAACATCAAGACATGTTGTCTCTGTCACCTAAAATCTGAATGAGATTACAGCCAGATTACTGAAAGTGCTAAAAAATGCTTCTCTGAAAACAGGACATTTGATAAAAATGTGACAAACAGTAAAAATAGTGTTACACATCTCACACATAGGTGGGTCCATCCACACTCAGCAAAAAGGAGTGTGTTAGATGACTATGATCTATGCGGAGCCAAGCAAGAACAACTTCCTCTCTTTGGACCCTGATTAGACTGGACTACCATTGCATGATTACAGGCTTATTGAGATTGTTTGTTTGTTTATTTGGTTTTTAGGAGCATTAGCAACTAAGGCCATATTGCTCCGGGATATGCGGTGGTCATTCTCTGACCTTTCCGCATCCTCCGTATTTGGTGGTGATGGGCTTGAACCCCGGTCTAATCAAGAAGCGTGTGCTATGCACTGCTGCTCCTTCCCACCTGGCTACGGAGGCGCCGCTTATTGAGATGTAGTTTATTTGCAGTTTGTCTGTGCCAAGAGTCTTGCCACTGGGAATATAATTTGGAGTGTATTATTTTCCTGTAGTCTGTATAGGGAACTGACAGGCAATGATTAAACAGCGAAATGGATGATTTAGCAGCGGTATCAGCTAATTCATTTCCCCGGATCCCAATGTGGTTTGGTATCTAGCAGAAGTGGATGTCAAATTCTGATTCAATGAGAGAACAAAGTATCTGCCGGATCTGGGACAGAACCAGATGAGAGTTATTTTTTTTAATTTTTTTTTTGTTTTTTTGGCGCATCGGCTTCTGTGGCCATAATGCACCTCCCAAGGTTTTTGCAGTACTTTGATCCAAGCCCGAGGCGGGATTCGAACCCGCGACCTTTGGGTTGCTAGGCAAGCACTTTACCCACCCGGCTAGCCCGGTCGGCCGAGATGAGAGTTATATCTCATCGATAGTAGAGCCCGTAACACACTTAATGAGTCGCTATAAATCATATACCTTTGGTAATCGCTATTTATAATGAACTCAAGGGCTATTTCTATTGCATGTAACTCTGCAGTATCAATGTTAGTTTCTTGTGGGATCTTAAAGGATAATGTTTTGTGAGGAAATAATATAGTGGATCCCATATAAGATTCTGACTTTGAGCCATCTGTATAGACTGCAGAAAGTCAGAGTACTGCACCTTATGTGATGCAAAGAGTTGCTGGTAGATGGCTGGTGGCATAGTAGCCTTCTCCAAGATCTTAAGGGACAAGTCACAAGTTGGAAGATGGACATACCAGGGTGGAAGGAATTGCCTTGGTGACTGGGCAATGTTATCTACCATCACGTTTAGTTCATTAAACAGCCCCTGGATCCGAAACAAAAGGCCTGTTGGCAGTCCAACAGGTGTTACAGAGATTTTCCCATCGTGGCTCAAAAACTGATGCCATGTGGGAAGATTGGTCAGGTTTCAATTTAAAGGTGTAATGTAAGGACAACAGCTTACGTCGAAGAGATAGAGATGGTTCATATGCTTCAATGTAAAGGCTTTGGACAGGGGATGTGTGAAATGCTCCAGTGGCTGTCCGGATGGCCTAATGATGAACTGGATCTAACCACAGAAGTACACTATTTCTAGCAGAACCGTAAACCCGAGACGCATAATCAAGTTTGGAATGGACAAGGGCTCGATACAGATGAAGAAGGGTAGACCGATCTGCACCCCATGAAGTTGATGAAAGGGCATGAAGGATGTTAACCCCTTTAACACACCCTGTCCTAAGCTGATGAACACGTAGAAATGTCAGCTTCTTATCAAAAATAAGTTGTTGTTGTTTGGTTTTTAGGAGCATTAGCAACTAAGGCCATATTACTTCGGGGATATGCAGTGGTCATTCCCTGACCTTTCTGCATCCTCAGTATTTGGTGGTCATGGGCTCGAACCCCGGACTAATCAAGAAGCTTGTGCTACGCACTGCTGCTCCTGCCCACCTAGCTATGGAGGTGCCTCAAAAATAAATGTAAGGAATTTGACTTCTGCTACAACTGGGATGTTGTTTTGTCCAAGCCTTAAATCTGGGTCAGGATGAAGATTATGTTTGTGACAGAAGTGTACACAAATGGTCTTCTGTAATGAAAATATGAATCCATTAGCCAATGACCAAGATGTAAGGTGATCAATGGTTTTCTGCAGTTGCCTTTCAGTGACCTTCATATTGCATGAATGACAAAATATAGCAGAGTCGTCAACATAGAGGGCATTGTTTACCATGGATGGAAATTGTTCTGTAATAGAATTTATTTTGATTGCAAAAAGCATGACAATTAGAACAGATCCTTGTGGGACTCCCTCCTCCTGAGAAAACACTCAAGAGTGTGGATCCTAAACAGACTTGAAATTGGTGATTCGAAAGAAAGTTTTTGATAAAAAGAGGAAGATTACCCTTAAGACCAAAGTTATAGAGGTCTTGTAATATTCCAAATAGCCAGGCTGTGTCATACACTTTTTCAATATCAAAGAAAACTTCTACCAAATGCTTGGATTTAATAAAAGCGTTGTGAAAGTATGTTTCAAGTCAGATTAAATGACGCAGAGTGGATCTATCTCTTTGGAAGCCGCACTGTGTCCTGGAAAGCAGATCATTTGTTTCCAAATACCATACAAGGTGGGCATTAACCATTCTTTACAGGATCTTGCACAAACAGCTTGTCACGGTGAAAGGACAATAGTTACTTGCATTTCTAGGATCCTTTCCTGGTTTTGGGAAGACAAAAACGATGGCCTTTGCCATCGTTTTTGGCCTCCATTTGAAATTGAACCATAAGGGTGAGTCTGAAGGTATATTGAAAAATTAATAATGACCTCAAAAAGAAGGAACAATGGATGAAGTAAACACGGACGTGGCCATGTTAAACCAGTTCGTTGCACCAATTGTGGCCGATGCGTTCCTAAGGATAAATCCATTAAGAAGTTTGTTATTAGGAATATTGTGGAAGCAGCTGCTGTGAGGGATCTCACTGATGCATCAGTGTATGAAACATATGCTCTTCCTAAATTGTACTTCAAGCTGCACTATTGTGTATCCTATGCAATACATTCTAAGGTAGTAAGAAATAGATCAAGAGAGGCAAGAAAAGATAGAACACCTCCTCCAAGGTTCCAAAGACCACTTGGGGATATGCCTCGTCCTGCAGTGCCCCGTGTCATCCAGAAATAAATTCAAGTGGAATGTAGCATTTGTTTTGCCAGGAATCTGGAAATTGTTTGTTAAGAAAAATTCTATTAAATAAAATTAATAGGTCACCCTTAGATTGTGGTGCAAGGTGTTTTATCATTTCGTAATGGATGTCATCTGGCCCCACAGCAGTTACACGCATGGAAAAGAGTGCTGCATTTAACTCTTCCTGTGTAAAGGATTTCCTATATGTTTAAGCCCTTTTGAAGAGAAGTTTAATGGTTGTTTCTCACGTTTCTCGTTCAGAGCCAAAAACTCTGGGGAGAATGATGTTATTGTAGAGATTTTTGTAAATGTTTCCTCTGGGGTATTTGCAACTGCAATTCAGTCTGCAATTGGACATCCATTGTGCTCAAGGATCACCAAAGGGCATGGTGGATATTTTCCCTTCATTTTCCAGATCTTATCCCAGACTACTTTTGAGCTAGCAGTCTGGGTTATGGATAATGTAAAACAGGTCCAAGATTTCCTTTGGATCTGATGTTGGATATAACATGCTTTTGCATGTGTGTATTTAAATGATATTAAATTTTCAGCAGTGGGAAATCGGCGGAATATACTCCAGGCTTTGTTTTGTGCCTTTTTTGTTGCTGTGCATTCTGAATTCCACCAAGGTTTAATTAATAGTGGAAACCGGCTGGATGTTTTTGGGGTTGCAATTGCAGCTGCATAGACAATATTTTCTGTGATGAATGCGACATCTGCATTGATAGGCTCATAAGATTTGCCAGATGTATTAAGGCATTCCAGTCAGCCTGGGATGCCCATCTTCCACTGCGGTAAACTAAATGGCTGACACGGTCTACCACTAGTTAAGGTGGTTATCGTGGGGGAGTGATTGCTTCCATATGGGTTTTCCTCCACCTCCCAAGTAAGTAACAGAAGGAGAGAAGGGGAGCAGATAGAAAGATTAATGGCAGAGTAAGTATGGGAAGGCATGTGGAAGAAAGTGTTTGATCCCACATTTAGAAGGGAGAGGTCATCGTGGTCGGTGAGCATATGCTCTATGACTTGTCCCCTTCCACTGATGTTAGCACTACCCCACAGAGTGTTATGTCCATTAAAATCCCCAAGAAGTAATAAAGGGGGAGACAACTGCATGACGAGATCATCAAGGTCTTCCTGGAGGATGTCAATACCAGGTGACAAATAAACAGAGCAGATGGTTAATAACTCCACTGTAAGGTGAATTGCTACAGCCTCTATGCTAGTTAAGTTGCAAAGGCTGAAAGGGAATCTGGTTACTCCCAAGGATTGCACTCCTCCATGAGCAGGACCATCCACAATGCTGCCCTTATGATGGTAATGTTATCCATGGTGGTATTGATACGCATGGTGGGGTCATCATTTGTCTTAAATGATGTACATAAAAGCATGCTGGCCTGTGCTTTTGCAGGAGTGCCTTAATGTCATCAATATTTCACCAGAATCCACAATTCCACTGTAGGAATTTAGCCATTATTTTGGCTTGGTGGGTCCATCAGGTGGCTTCTGAGGTGCTGAGGGCTGTTGTTGTTTGGTTTTTAGGAGCATTAGCAACTAAGACCATATTGCTCTGGGGATATGCAGTGATCATTCCAACCTTTCCGCATCCTCCATATTTGGTGGTCATGGGCTGGAACCCCAGTCTAATCAAGAAGCGTGTGCTACACACTGCTGCTCCTGCCCACCTGGCTACGGAGGCGCCAAAGAGCAGACAATGGGCATGAATGACTCTCAATGGTACAGTCATATCCGTTTGAGTCACAATCGAGCATTTCTTGGATACTTTTTCAGCTTATGTTGCTTTACCGCTACTTACTGGTTTACTGCTTTCTGAACTCCTGGTATGAGATGTTCTGCCTTTAGTCGTTGTATTTTCTTTTCTTCCTTCGACTGCTGGCATACTCTTGAATACGCAGGGTGTTCTCCATTTCAGTTAATACATACAGGTTTCATAGCTGAACATCCCATTATTTCGTGGTCCTTTGCACAACATCGAGCGCATGCAAGGGAACCATGACAGACCATTTGCAAGTGTCCGTATTTTTGACACTTGAAGCATTACTATGAAGTTCAGGCACTCAGTTTTAATCTCATTAGGAGATACTGGAATATTAAAGATAAGGATCAGGTTTCTAGTAGGTACTAGATTCCCATCCCTACGTACAAATATTCTCTACAGCTGTCACTCCTTGTGGCTTAAGTTCTGAACAGATTCCTTCCTCTGACCATTCCATACCCACTTGGAGATCACCACAAGAGGAATTTAATGTCTTATGAGGGGTAACTGTAATTGGAATTCCCCTGATAGAAGTGGCTCGAAGAAGCTGTTCTGAGTGCTTTTCATTTTTTGTTTCTATTAAGATATCACCGGAGCATAGCCATCTGACTGATTTCGGCTACCCTGCCAACTGATTTCAGTCACAGCACATGGCAAACACATCAGATTCCATTGATGTTAGCCTGGAACTTAGGCTGTGGGTGTTTGATCCCAGTGATGCTAATCTGGAAGACCAGCAGCATCACTGGGAGGTCCTCTCACCACGTACAGGTGCCAACATCAAGGGAGCCATGTGTTATGAAGCATCCTACATAATGCATGGAAATTTTAAGCTGCTTAAAGCCAAACAAACACAACTCAGTACATGTGTCACCATTAGACAAGGAAGAGGGGCAATTGGTGGGGGTACACATGTTTATAAAATAGTTTATTAAAATAAATACGTTTAATACTATAGAACTGCAAGGGTATTTCAATGCAGTAATTGAAATTCAAAATTCTTACATATTACCTGCATTCAATTTCAATCACAAAGGGACCTGCTTTCACTAAAGACAAACAACAAGTCTTCAGTGACAAGGAAAGATCAGACATCTCATTGGATAAACAACATTAAAATTTACTTATTTTTGCTGATTGCAATAAAGATATTATAAACATTCATTTAAATTTAGTAATGAAGCTGTAAGGGTAAGCTTTGTTCACCCTGTGTTATAATACAATTTTTTTAGATTATACAGTGGAAATTTGCTGCACAACTGTAAATCTAATTATATGAAATTTTGTTTAGATCTAGTAAAGGTCTAAAAAGACACGATGAGAGAAACAGCAACTAATTACAAAATTAGTCATAATTTTCCTTAAATATAAATATATTAAAAATTTTATTCATAATCACAGTTTTAAATAATGCAACTTACCTGAAATACATATTCCAAAAAGGATTGTAGAAATGCATCCAATTCATTTTTGGTGTATGGCAGAGAAGAATCAGACACAGTTATTTCTTTACAGAAGTTTACAACTGAATTCACTTTTTGTAAGATGATGGATAAATAATCAAGCAAAGCATATTGAATTAGCAGTTCAGAATCCTATTAATAACAAGAGAGAACTATTTCAGTTTTTTTTGTTTTTTTTTAGTATCCACCTTCAGTATTAAAAAAAGAAAAAAATGAAAGAATAATTAATCAAACCAATTAAAAAATCTGTATAATTTTGTTGCAGAGATTTCAGCTAGACTACCTGATGACATTTTTTAATTTCAGGGCAAATATATAAATCACATTTAGAATTTTATACTAATAAAGCCAATATCAAATGGAACATTTTCATTATGCCAAAGATTCTGTCATTTAAGTAAAAATGTCCTGTTATAATTCAAGATCATGATATTCTAAGGATAGGTTAACATATGATGTAGCAACTATTGTACTTTCTCATATACTTAGCTTCATTGCACAATTGTAAATCAAAATTATATAAAGAAACTTTTTAAATCACAAAGATTTTATCTGGAGGAATTTCTAAAATCTTATAAAGCCACATGTGATAGGCAATATCATTTTAAAGATATTATTTATTTTATATAGAAATGCATATCATAAATCTTTTTGCATGTAATTAATCTGGTAATCTGCTAACAGTAATTAAAGTCTCCATACATAGGGAATAATGTTTCTTTTTTTAGGTACCCTTCTAAAATGACTTTGTCTAAAGAAGTGGAGTAGCCTCCAAGGTCCCCAGACCTCAGCCCACTCGATTTTTACTTGTGGGGCACTTGAAGACTATGGTGTTCCAGGAAAATATACAAAACATGAATCACCTAAAGGAATGCATTTGAAATACAGTTATGTGCATAACACCACATGTGTTAATGTGAGTTCAACAGGAGTGGGAGAGATGCAGCCATATGTGTTTTCAAAGGAATGGCAACCATGTAGAGCATGTTTTGTGAATAAAGTGACAGTTTGTAGTTTGTTAAAAAAAAGTGATCATTTTCCCTATGTATGGAGACTTTTGAATCACCCTCTAGTCATGAGTGACAATTATAACATTTTAGTCATTTAATGACAAGTGTACATCATTTAATGAAGACAGTGATATTATAAATCAAAAACATCAAAATAACCTTATTCTACAAGTAAGTGAAAAGGCAAAAATATAACTTACTGCATGTAATGATTTGTTAAGCAGAAGCCCACATTCTACAGAAGGAAAACACAAAAGAGATGCCAATGACACTAGTTGCTTAATACTCTTCTTACTCTTTGAATTTAGCACAACTTCAACAGGATCTTGCACAAACACAAGCTATAAAATAATAAATACACTACATACTATGGAAATATATAGAAAGAAGAACATTTTGATTTCAGAGTAATGCACATCATACAAAAATATCCATTTCATGAATTTATAATTATTTTAATGAAAACGTTTTAAAAATTCAATCTGAATACCTTCACAACAAGACCAAAATTATATGGATATTCTTAAAATCACTGTTATAATAAAGTATATTAGCATTAGTAGAGGCATATGATGCAAGAAAGCAAGCTTATATAGCATCAGCCAAAAAAAACACACACACACACAAAAAAAAAAAAAAAAAAAAAACTCTTCCCATTTCACCCATCCATTCACTTCAAAAGTTTGTCTAGTTCAGTAAAGGCAAATTTCCACACATCTATTCTACAACTGTCTTTCCTCAATTTGAATTTATGCCCCCACCAGGTGCAGAATCTGAGCAAGAGGAAGAATCCCATCAGCAGCGAGCTTGCTCAAACCATTTAAGGCCTTATACACCTCAATATTTGAAAGAATACGGGAGGAGGGGAGAGTAAACTGGAAATCATGGCTACTAAACAATGAAATACCAAACCAATGAACTTCTTGAGGTCTTTTAACAAATTTAAGCACATTGTATTTATTACTTTAATTAATTTAAATGTATTCTTTTAGTCTGTAACCAATGTACTCTTTACTGATACCACTGCAAAACTGGCAATAATGGTATGGGAAAATGAACCATTCCTCTCTCTCTCTCTCTCTCTCTCTCTCTCTCTCTCTCTCTCTCTCTCTCTCTCTCAGTTATCTGTTAATGGTGCGCTTGTACAGGCCAAACGAGGTTTGCTGGCATCATACTATTTGAAATTATCGAGCAGGCAGCCATGAATCTGTACCCTGCAGTTAATTTCCCCCGATCATCCCATGCTAATTTATCTAATAGCAGTAGCAACATTTATATAGTAGAATGCATATACCATCCTGTAACCCTTGTTGCCAATGGCATCCTACACTTATTGCAGAATCACTAAAGAGCAGCAACTTGCCAGGTTGGCCTTCAAAGCTTCAGATAATTCCATAATTCATCCTCATAAAATTTAGTCAGATGTAAATAATATCTCCACACATACACATCTTTTCTTGCACAAACTACTGCTGAAATGTCTGCAACAAACACAAACAAGGTAAATAGTTACCTTGTTTGCAGTTTCATATGGTTTCAGCATTACTACACCAACTATCCTGAAAAGCTAATCATTTCTGTAATAACACCTGAACAACATTCCACTTTTTTATAGGTGAGACATTTCAATAGCGAGCAGTGTATGCCCAAGATACAAATAATCTGTAAACAACTGCACTGAATAAATTATACCAAATATGTAACAGAAATACAATTATGTTACTTGTCAGACAATTTTTTCAATTAATATGAAACTGAATGCACATTTCATATTTGCATTAAATATCTTTTTAAAATATAATCTTCAGTGCACTCTTCAGATTGCACTGAAGATTGTAATATTCTAATAATCTCAATGCTTACACTGAGTTAATGGAGATGGCCTCTAGCTCCATAAGCAAAATGGCACAAATTAAGTGTTACCCATCATATACTTAAACTATTTGCAAGATTTCAATTCTTTCTAAACATTCCCTTTCTCTGTAGAAAACAGCCTCCTTTTTCAACTCTACATTGGCCTTCCAGCTTTTCAATAAACTTTCATTTGGTAATTAAACAAAACTTGCAATTGGTCTCCACTATGCTAGATACACAATGTACCACATAGCAGATTAACAATCTCCAAGCTACAAAGCACACATGCATAAGTAATGCATGTGTGCTTCTTGCAATTCTTGTAAAACGTAATTAGCACTTATGCAGATTAAATATATATGATATTAATTTAAACATAAAGAAATTACAAATAATACCATATCAATGCAAGCATGTTTTTGCATTAGCAAAAGTGCAAGTCACAATCTATAAAAAATTATCATTGTAAACCGAGAATTTTTTTTTCAAGTTCATTGAACATCTGCTAATAAGCTAGTAGTTTATGAATAGAGTACAAAATCAGTTTAACATTGAAAAAGTAAAGCTGAGGAGCCTTAAACTTCTTTAACGGAAATATAAGCTTATTTAGTTAATCATAATGTGACAACTGTTTTAGTGCTTGTCAGCACCTCCTCAGTGTACTATCTAAAAACCCAGCAATGATTTAACTCACAAGATGAAAACCCCAAAAGGTACAAAATCAAAAGTTTTTCAAGTTTGAGCTATTAATTGCTCTAAGCTGGTCTGTAGATAATATTTTTGTTTGTAATAAAACTTGCTTCCATTTTTATAAAAAAAAAAAAAAAAAAAAAAGGATGAAAAATAGTCTTTTCAAAGGGCCTCTCAAATTACAAGGGTATCAACACAAGGTGTTTAAAGTAACACTCCTAAAAAAGAAATGCAGTGTATTACTTATTCATAATGTGGTGTCATTATAAATAATTAATAACAATTTTGTCTATAATAGGACTTGTATCTAATTTTTAAATGAAAAAATTAAACTAAAATTCATTAAGATAAATTATTACCTACAGTCAGATGTGGCATAACTAGCATCTCTCTGAGGAGGTTGCAACAAGCACTGAAAGAACCATCTGGAGGAGTTAGAAATATACCAAACACCATTTTTAACATATTCGTAAAATATTCTTTAGAGAGTGCTCTCTCACATCATAACAAGATAGTTTCCAACTAATAAAACTCTTTTAAATTGTGATTTTGTTATAAACAATGCACATATGGGCATGTGCATGGTTCTCTAATTTATTTATTGCAGGCTTTTTTTAAAATTTATTTATAAATATTTATATTGCATATGACCAGAGCCCAGGACAAGGTATTTCTGTACTAGAGGCAGCTAATTTCTGCACCCAAGAAGAAGTCACTGAAAGACTGCACTCAGAAGTTTCCTCTTCATCCACCCAACTTTTTTAATGGTGTACATTCATATATCATATAAATTCCTTCATTCAACTGCATCCCTCGCAGCCTTGCACCTGAAGTAGGTGCCTTGATCACGACATCCTTGTTCCAGTTATGGATATGACTTAAAATTGTGATGAAAAAAATAATACTTTAAACTTGTGTATACAAATATTCGCTGTTTTATTTATAAATTCATAATAAATCAAGTAAGCTCATTTAATATTTAAATCAGTTTCTGGACTCACAAAATTTAAAAAATACAGGACAGCAGTAGAACTATTCATTACATGGTGACATTTTTTTTTTATAACTATAGCTAACAATATTCAATTTCTTTAAATGTTTAGTTTTTTTGTTGTTTGCAACTTTGGGTAAGCATTTTTAATATATTAAATTTTTTCTCTGAATCTTGTTCATGAGTATTTTTTTCTCATTTTTTTTCTTGAAAAAGCTATAATTGATATCTCTAACTACATCAACGAGAATATCAATACTTCTGACTGCATCAATCAGAAATAGCAAATACAGGTATTTCTGATTGGTGCAGTCAAACGTATTGATCAGAAATACCAATATATAGGTATTTCTGATTGGTGCAGTCAAAAAGTATTGATATCCTTGTTGATGTAGTTAGAAATATCAATTATAACTCTTTCAAAAAAAAAAAAAAAGAGAAAAGAATACTCACGAATAAGGTTCAGAGTATATAGAGGTACCAATATATAAAAATTTTTAAAGTACAATTTATTAGCAAAACTAATATCTAAAAAAAAGGTATTTTACTCTTACATTTTTTAAAAATTCAACTGCATGAAACCAAGCTGGTGACATTCGAACATCAAAAAACTCTTTAAGAGAATGTAGGTAAAATTTCATTTGGCCTGGGCAGACTTGGAAAATAGATATTACAAGATCTTTCAGTTTGTTTAAGAAAGGAAAACAGTGCCGAAGACTTTTTAACAAATTTGTGATTATGTGATTTGGATCTCTGAAACAAATAATAAAAATACACCTTTAAATAATTATTCATAATTAAGTGATATACAAAATTAATGGTATTAAAAAAATATATACTAACTATTCAATTTAATGGATATCAATTTTTCAGATTTAACAATGTATTATTTAAAAAGAGGTTAAAGATATTAACCCATTTAGGGGTAGGTACACATTATGTTCTTCATTGTTGTTTTAACTACATTTGAAACGGCGCCTCCATAGCCAGGTGGGAAGGAGCACTAGTGCATATCACATGCTTCTTGATTAGACCACGGTTCGAGCCCATCACCACCAAATACGGAAGATGCAGAAAGGTCAGGGAATTACCACCGCATATCCTAGAGCAATATGGCCTTAGTTGCTAATTCTCCTAAAAACCAAAACAACAACAACATTTGAAACAATGTCTCAGTTTATTGAGAATTGTCTTGAAATCTTCCAATAGGTACTGCTATCTCTTACCTGTGTTTCAAAGTAATAGATACTTTTAAAGTAGATGGCAATGAAAATAGCTGAAGAGTGAAGGAGATGATTGCACCTATTAGACTCAATCATTTCATTTAGACTTACAAAAGCCAAAATTATATGGAATTCAGATCCAGAAATTAATAAAATTGAATAAAGTGATTCATAAATAGATGCTGAGTATATTATTGCATAAAAAAGGTAATGATAAATAAAAAAATATATAATAATTTCACTGTATGTTGGGCAATCAAATCAAAATAAAAACAAATTAATATATAAAAACCATTTATGTACAAAATTTTCCAAATTCCATAAAGAAACATGTCACAGAGCTAGCCACTAGTGGAAAACTGACTCCTGCTAGCCCACATTCAGCAAATTCACTTGTGAAAGGGTTAAATGAAATTAATTCTATTTTTTTTTTTTTTTTGCTTGACAGTCTGTCTTACTTATCTCACGAACAATAAAATAGGAAATATCAATGACTCTTCCTTTGTCAACTAACATATCTCTTTAATTCTATCACATTTATAATTTGTAAACCTGTTGACATTTAAAAACTGATTATATCAAGTATTGGTAATTATTGTGGAGATTCCACTGCAAGCAATATAAGGAATATAGTAATATAATTATTGTTGCATCACTTGTCCATTTTTGCACAGGAATCTTGATTGATGATCCTTTGTTATTTTTGTATTTTACTTGCCACCTTTGTGATCTCTGACACCAGATGGTATTCAAAATTTTGCTAAAAAACCCAACAGCTTGTGTACTAAATGTGATCAAATGAAACAGGATCAATAAGCAAAGTTGATTAAGCAGCATCATCTACAAACTGTGACTGAACTAACTGATCATCAAGTTTCATGCATATTTATTCCAGTCTGCCTTATGGAAATTCCATGTAATATGGTCTCCTTGGTGAGAGTTTATACCTTAATTTCAAAGTAGTCACTCTTAAGCAGATCACTGAATGCTGACCACTCAAAGTTGGGATATATGGGAAAAACGGAATGAAATATCTATAATGGTCATGGTTCCTGTAAGCAAATGAATATGGGTATGAGCTACAGAATTTAAAAGAATTAGGTGATGAGCATCCAGCACTTCCCCCTTGTCCATTGTTGGAGATCCCCATAATGGACAATAAACACTGAAATTCCCATTAGGCATAACGGAGGTGGTAGTTGACCTATTAGGTGTTCTATATTATTTCAGAACAGGGCTTATTCAGGGAGAAATATATAGAAGCAAGAGTAAGCATAATGACAATTACAACATGTATAAGAATAATCACTTCTCCATGTGCTGGTGAATCTATGTGTCTATCAGTCTATAGATGGTACAATTTTTGATATCAGAAGACACTTATAGATTTATGTAATTTTCTTGCAAGCATATGCTGCTGGGCATTGGCAATGATTTAAATCATGTAACTCATCAGTGGCACTGTGAAAGGTTCTACTATTCCATTGTAGGTACTTTCCATTATTTGGTTTTATGAGAAGAGGTTAGTATTTTCTGTTTTTCATTGAAGTTTGTTTGTTTCAATATAATTTTTAAATCTCTTTAGGAAAAATTGGGCATCCAGGATCCATATTGTCTGCATCAAGTTCTAACTCTGCTTCATCTACACTGGGCAAGACTGTTTTTTTACCTCTGTTCCTGGGGATCAGATATTTAGATGTCTTTGGAAGACTACTAGTTGGAAATGAGTTAAGAGTGTTATTTGCCTAGTTAATTTCTTATTATACATAAAATGAAACATTTCAGAACTGAAGAAAGTACAGAATGAGATTAGCATTAGTAGAGGCATATGATGCAAGAAAGCAAGCTTACAGTGTTAGCCAAAAAAAAAAAAAAAAAAAAAAATCATTTCACCCTTCCATTCACTCTAAAAGTTTGTCCACTTCTTCCTTGAATCTATTTAAGCTATCAACTTCCACAACGATGGATGGAAGTTTGTCCCAGCAATCAACTACCTGCTAGCTAAAGGCAAATTTCCTTACGTCTATTCTACAACTGTCTTTCCTCAATTTGAATTTATGCCCCCTTAGGTTCGTAATCTGAGCATGAGGAAGAATCCCATCATCATTGAGCCTGCTCAAACCATTCAAGACTTTATACACCTCAATTAGATCACCTCGCAGGTGCACAGTCTCCAGAAAGTGCAATTTGCAGAACTTAAGCCTTTCTTGGTAAGAGCACTCCTTTCTTCCCATCACGTCTTGTTGACCTTCTCTGTACTTGTTCTAGCAACTCTACATCCTTCCTAAAATGAAGCCTCCAGACATGTATGCAATACTCAAAGTGTGGCCTGACCACTGCCTTGTACAAGGGGATCATCACCTCCTTATCCATGCTAGCAAAATTCCCGTATATCATTGACAAGACCTTATGACCTGTTTGGGCAGCCTATCTGCAATGCTCAGAAAACTTCATATCTGGCTGCACAATTACCCTCCCAGGTCTTTTTCATTCTCCAACACCCTGAATGTAGTACCACACAGTTGGTACGCTTCTCTAGGGTTACTGCTACTCATATGCAGTACTTTGCATTTGTCAATGTTAAATTTCAGTTGCCACTTCTCAGCCCATCTGCCTGACTTTTCTAGATCCTGTTGCAGTAGCAACATACTGTCATTAACAACCCTTCCAACCTTTGTATCATCTGCAAACTTGGACATTAATCCTGATATACCTTCATCAATATCATTGATTGTGTTGTTTGTTGTTGTTTGTTATTTGGTTTTTAGGAGCATTAGCAACTAAGGCCATATTGCTCCGGGATATGCAGTGGTCATTCCCTGACCTTTCCACATCCTCCGTATTTGGTGGTGACGGGCTCGAACCCCGGTCTAATCAAGAAGCGTGTGCTACGCACTGCTGCTCCTTCCCACCTGGCTACGGAGGCGCCCCAATATCATTGATAAATATACAAAACAACAATATAAAGATAGCAGTGAAATATCACCATATATTTATCAGTAATAGAAGAAACTATGAAAGTAGTATAAATGGCATTGATTTAATTGTATCTCATTTTGTGGCTACCTTCACAATGAGTTACCATATATTGCACTACGTCGAATAAGTAATGTTGGGCGCCTCCGTAGCCAGGTGGGAAGGAGCAGAAGTGCGTAGCACACGCTTCTTGATTAGACCGGGGTTCGAGCCCGTCACCACCAAATACGGAGGATGTGGAAAGGTCAGGAAATGACCACCGCATATTCCCGGAGCAATATGGCCTTAGTTGCTAATGCTCCTAAAAAAAAAAAAAAACCAAAAAAAACCAAATAAGTAATGTTGCAACTTGTCCTTAATGCCATACTGCTCCAATTTGTACAGTAATCTTCCATGTGCAACAGTATCAAAAGCTTTCCTGAAATCCAAGTATATGATATCAAAGTTATTTTCTGCATCCAGTTCCTTTGTGACCACATCATAGTATCCAATCAAATTGGTCAGACAAGACAATCCTGCAATGCTTCTTTAACCAGTGGCTCCATTATTTTCCTTGGAAAAGAAGTTCAGTTAACATGTCTGTAATTACTTGTGTCACCTTTTGTGAATTGGGGATACATTTTCACCACATCTCTGGTCTGTGAGCCCCCCCCCCCCAAGTCCAAGGATGCTCTCACAATATGGCTAAGGGTTTGCTTACTTCCTTTGCTGCCTCCTTTAATAACTGGATAAATCCCATCCACCCCCAGGTGTCTTTCTTATGTTTAACTTCAACAATTTCTCCTCCACTTTGCTCTCGGTTATTACAAAATCATTTAGCTCCCTGTTAGAGTTTAATAAGCTTCTGTCCTGTACTTCCGCCGACCGGGCTAGCCGAGTGGGTAAAGTACCTGCCCGGCAACCCAAAGGTCGCGGGTTCGATTCCCGCCTCGGGCTTGGATCAAAGTACTGCAAAAACCTTGGGAGGTGCAATATGGCCACAGAAGCCGATGCGCCAACTACCAAATCAAAATCAAAAAAAATCCTGTACTTCCCTACAGAATTCCTCGTGTGTGAATGCAGATGCAAAATGCTCGTTAAGTTTGTCAGCTATCTGAGCAGGATCATCAACACTCGAGCCATTGATATCGAACTGATTCATCCATTTCCTTCTAGAGTTTATATACATAAAGAAGTCTTTGCTTTTCTAGAGTTTATATAAGTAAAGAAGTCCATGCTAGGTTTGCATAGGCTCTGTGTTGCCCGATAATTTATATATATCCCATGCATTTCTCTTATCTGCTACGAGTCTCATTAGTTCATCTGACATCCATTTAGGCCTAAACCTTGAACAGTATTTCTTAGTTGGTATGAAAAGCCTAGTAGCTTCCAAGATTAATTCCTTAAAAGTTTCCCATTTAAAATTTGCTGTTGGTAACATCATCAGTTGGTCCCACTATACAGAATTTAAAAACTGTCTGAGACCACTGTACTCACCATTACGAAAGCAAAAACCCTTCCCTTTACTCCTGATGGTGGTGACATCTTTAAGTAAATTTCACATCAGTACACTGTGATCACTGCCACCTAGTGGTTCCTTCATCTGCAAATTCTTAATGCACAAATAATCACTGCTGATAATCAGATCAAGAGTATTACTCCCTCTGGCTGCCTCTCAAACATGCTGCCGCAGAAAACAATGATCCAATAAATCCACAAAAGTCTTGCTAGTGTGTGAGTGACCAACCCACAAGTTCCATCAATATCTGGAAAGTTAAAATCCCCCATTATAAGACATTCTGATTTACTGGCCCACTCTATTACTCTGTACAATTGTTTGTTGTAATTATCAGTCATTAGGCCTATAACATACTCCTACTCTCATTTTTGTTTCCCCAGTGCTTATGTCACTCCAAACTGACTCAACATTGCACTGCCCATCTATGTCAACTGGATACACTTTCTCAGATTTTATGTGTTTCTTAACTAACAGTATAATCCCTCATTCCTTCCTATCCTGTCTATCTTTTCTATACACATTGTACTCCCTAAATTCCAATTCTGCACTGCTTATAACTGTTGGGACAGAGACACTACATCTATGATATCCCAAAAACCAAGAATATCTGCCTTTGATGTCTTGACCAGCACTTCAAATTCATCAAATTTAATTTCTATACTCCTAGCATTGGTGTACATGCAAGTATACATGCACCTGTTGTTATTCTTAGTTACCCTAACAGAGCCCATGTATTTACTTGTTCCATGATGATTCCCAGAAGTTCTTGAAATCCCCAGCACCTTGCTTTCCAGGCTGCTGCTCATTCTAATAGAGGCAGTGCAAGAATCATTTTCACCTCTGACTGCGGCTACTGTTAATCTTTTAGTCTGTGAATCCCCCAAGCTAGCAGGTTTCCGACCAACTCAACACTGCCTCAACAGCATCAGCAAATATTCTTGTACCCTTTATATTTAAGCGTATCCTATCCCTGCAGAAGCAGTCTATACTGTTAACAAGCAATGGGAGTATCCAGAGGCACAATCTGTTTGGGCAGCTGTTGGTGGCCACAGACTGAAAAGTTTGTGCAGCTATACAACATATGAACACTTTGGTACAGACTGAAAAACTTGTTTTTCAGTCGAAAGTGTTTGTATACTGGCAAAAACTGAAAAACTAGTTTTTCAGTCTGTGTCAGTCTGTTTTCTTGGTTCTGAATATAAGATTTCATTTTCTACTCTTTGTATTTTTGCATTTTTTCCCCTTGTTTCCACAGTTTGCATGTTTTAGAGTAGGCTGGGTTGTGGTTATCTTTGCAATTTGTACAGTAGAGAGCTGTTTCAGTACAATCAGACTGGATATGTTCCTTTGAAATGCAAATTAGGACATAATGCATTGCTTCAACATGCCATTTGACAGCGGCCATATTTTTGGCATTTATATCACCTGACAAGGTTTAGGAATATATGTGGAATACATGGCCAAACTTTGCAGTTTAAATAGCCAGTTTTGAGCGAAATACTAACCTTTTGGATCGTGATTCTCTCTTTGTATGGATTACACTTTTGGGTCATGTGATTCATGAATAATTTATTCTCCTGGGTCAGATAAATCCTATTCTGTTATTACTTCCTTGAAGCAATTTAGAGTGGCATGTGGAGTAACTCTGATTGGGAATCCACTAAAGGTAGACAGGTGCAATAACTGTTCAGCCTGTTTTAGTCAAGAGGTTTCTATTAGGAGGTCACCTGATTGGAGCCTATTTACCATTTTTGGTGCCTACAGCAAATTCAATGCATCTCTTCACAAGGAAGGGGAAAAGTTTACTCACTGGTTGATTTGAAAGTGAATGCAGAATGAAAAATATTGGAATGACTGGCACAGAGGAACTTGTTTTTAACTTCTTAGCTTGGGAAATATCATGATGTCTTTGGTCAAGGCTTGTTGGCTCAAAAAGGCAGAGAGATATTAAAATTTATTTTGCTCCTTTATCCCCAGGGATTTACTCTCCCACCTAGGTTTTTGGCTTCATCATATGGAGGCAGGAGCAATGCCAACCAGCAACCAAACATATGGGAAAAGGTAGTTGCGTTAGTAATAAAAAAGATTAAAATCAAAAAGGTGACTTTCCCTTCTGGACTTGTATAACACGAGAGACTGCTTCTACAGGGATGGAATACACTTAAATAGAAAGGGCGCAAGAATATTTACTGATGCTATACAGACAGTGTTAGGTGGGTTAGAAAACTGCTAGCTTGGAGAAATTCACAGACTAAAAGATTAACAGTAGCCACAGGCAGAGGCGAAAGGGATCCTTGCACTGCTTCTGTTGTAACGAGCAGCAGCCTAGAGAGCAAGTTGCTAGGAACTTCAAGAAATGCTGGGAATCATCATGGAACAAATAAATACATGGGCTGTGTTAGGGTAACTAAGAGTAAGAACAGGTGAATGTATACTTGCATGTACTTTTTTTTCTTTTTTCTTTTTTTTTTTTTTTTTGTAGTTGTTGGCGCATCAGCTTCTGTGGCCATAATGCACCTCCCAAGGTTTTTGCAGTACTTTGATCTAAGCCCGAGGCGGGATTCAAACCCGCGACCTTTAGGTTGCCAGGAAGGCACTTGCGTGTACAGCAATGCTAGAAGTATAGTAAATAAATTTGATGAATCTGAAGTGCTGAGCAAGGCATCAAAGGCAGATATTGTGGGATATCAGAGACATGGTGTCACACAGATATAAGCAGTGCAGAATTGGAATTTGGGGAGTACAATGTGTACAGAAAGGATAGACAGGGTAAAAAGGAAAGAGGGGTTATGCTGTTAGTTAAGAAAAACATAAAATCTAACAAAGTGCATCCAGTTGACATGGGTGGACAACGCAACGTTGAGTCAGTGTGGTGTGACATAAACACTGGGAAAGGGAAAATTAAAGTAAGAGTGTGTTATAGGTCTAATGACTCTGATGAGTACAATGAACAATTGTGCAGAGAAATAGTGGGCCAGTAATCAGAATGTCTTGTAATGAGGGATTTTAACTTTCCACCTATTGACTGGAACTTGTGGGTTGATCACTTGCATGCTAGAAAGACTTTTGTGGATTTATTGGAGGATTGTTTTCTATGGTTTACGGAAAAGTAATCCCCCCCCTGCATTTCACCTCGCACATTTCGCCCCCGAAACATTTTGCCCCCAGTAGATAATGAGTAGACTCCTAAATTTAACTCTAAAGTCCAGCTACAGGACCAAAAGAAATAATTGGTCCATATTTATTAAACAGTTTAGACCTTCAAAAATCTAATTTTATGCCAATCCACGTAATGGTTTCCTTGCTGCCAGAGGTATGGTGTTTGAAGACAGAAGTCTTGAGCGCTCATTGTTGAGACCGCACGGTCTGAACACTACTGTTCTGACAGTGAGGAAGATGTCCCACCTGTTTTGCAAAATTGATATCGCCATCCTCAAGAATTATTAGCGAGTTGGACTAGGAGAGTTGGAAAAGAAGCTTCCTATATCTAAAATAAAGGTAATCCCTGTTGATTTATAATATAATAGAGTACAGCTAGGCCTCGCATAACGCGAGTTCGATTAACGTGATATTCAGTTAATGCTATTTGAAAAATGATACCACTTTTCACTTTACACGATGCAAATTTCCAGTTAAGGCGATCTTTTTTTTTTATGCAATAGTTGAAAAATATTTGAATCGCGCATTAAGCTTACCGCAAGTCATACGGTCAATAAACAAACATTTGTCTGCTGCCCGCCTCGGTGTGTTCCATCAACCATCGGAAGAAGACATGTTTGTCTCCTGCTAATAAAGTCAATGCAGACTTGCATTTAAAAATTTAAATTTTTAAATGAGCCAGATGAAAATGTTACCGCAAAGGAGATAACGGTAAAAGAATTAGATGAAATCTTTTGTATCGCATAGAACCTCAAACAAAAGGTTTGATGTTCTCTGCGATATTTATTTCGCCAGGGCCCAGAGAAGATTGTTGTCGGCTAAAGAAAGAAAAGAAAGTCAACACTGTTCAAATATTTCCGCAACAGTAATTTCTTCATTGTGTATTTTATGTCAGAGGTTCTCAAAGTTTCTCGGTTCACAGCGCCTTTAATGTCTCAGTAATTTTTTCAAGGCACACCCAAACCAAAAGAAATACCTAACAGTTTCGTTTAGTAGTTAGGTCCAAACAACTTAATAAGAAATGCTGAAACTGTGAACTACCTCGAGTTAGTAGTTCGTGCGGTGTCCGACAGATGTCGAGTATTGCTGTGTTTCCCTCGAAAATTTAAAATATTCCGCGGCACACAGTTTAAGAACCGCTGTTTTATGCAATAAACATTTAATTCCATAATTATTTTCATTATCTTTTACATTATATACAGTTAAAAAGTTATTTAAAAGGTATTTTTAAAATTCTTTATGGACATTCCAGAAGGTCAAGGACCAATTATAATTTTTCTTATTGGTTATGATATTGGATTAACGCATTTCCGTTTTGCGCGATGCACTTGCGGGACGAATTAATCATGTTAATCGAGGCCCGCCTGTATAGGAATTATCGAGCACTTAATAGCTCTCAATTATCAAATCTATTAAACAGTTTTTAATGTATGATTCTCAGGACGAACTGCTCTCAGGTCGCATGCTTATTTTTTCCACTAGTAACAATCTTCAGTTATTGGCACATAGCCAGGAGTGGTTTTCTGATGGAACAAGAAGTATGCTGCAATTTCTGCTAGAATCAAAAGAATAGTCCAAGATTTTCAAAATCGTAATGTGATTGATTACCTTAGAGGCATTGCATACAACTTCGAGTTTTAAATAATAATAATGTGCATTTATTCTATGATTGATTACCTTTGATTGATTCATTCTATTAAAACAAAATAAATTAGAATTAATAAAAAATTAGGTGTATTATTTACATTTCTATAGCCTATTCATTATCTACTGGGGGCGAAATGTGGGAGACGAAATGTAAGGGTCGAAATGCAGGGGGGGGCAACTTTTCCGGATCCCATTTTCTATAGCAACATGTTTGAGGGGCAACCAGAGGGGGTAATACTCTTGATCTGATTATCAGCAGTAATCACACATGCATTAGGAATTTGCAGATAAAGGAACAACTAGGTGACAGTGACCACAGTCTACTGATGTGGGATTTACTTAAAGATGTAACTACCATCAAGGGTAAAGGGAAAGGTTTTTGTTTGCGTTGTTGTTTTTATTTGGTTTTTAGGAGCATTAGCAACTAAGGCCATATTGCTCCGGGGATATGCGGTGGTCATTCACTGACCTTTCCGCATCCTCCGTATTTGGTGGTCAAGGGCTCGAACCCCAGTCTAATCAAGAAGCGTGTGTTATGCACTTTGTTTTCGCAAAGGTGATTACAGTGGTCTCAGGCAGTTTCTGAATTCTATACAGTGGGATCAACTGATGATGTTAAAAACAGTGAATTCTAAATGGGAGGCCTTCAGGGAATTAATATTGGAAGCTACTAGGCTTTTCATACCAACTGAGAAATACTGTTCAAGATTTAGGCCTAAATGGATGCCAGATGAACTAATGAGGCTCATCACAGAGAAGAAAAATGTGTGGGATGCATATAAATTAGCAGGTGACACAGTAGATTAAGGCAGATATAAGCTAATCTGTAATCAAGTCACGGAGGTTAAGCAAGTGAAGGCTGATTACGAGAAATCCTTGGCAAAGGATGCAAAGAAAAAAAAAAAAAAAACGACTTCTTTACTTGTGTAAACTTTACAAGGAAGGGGATTGAATCATATTGGTCCACTTGATGTTGGTGGTTCGACTGTTGACGATCCTGTCAGATAGCTGACAAACTGAATGAGTATTTTGCATCTACATTCACATGAGGAATTCTGTAAGGAAGGAGAGGACAGAAGTTTAACAGGGAGCTAAATTATTTTGTAATAATGGAGAGCAAAGTAGAGGAGAAATTGTTGAAGTTAAACATAAAAAAGGCACCTTGGGCAAGCGGAATCTATCCAGTTATATTGAAGGAGGCAGCAAGGGAAGTAAGCAAACCCTTAGCCATAGGTATGAGAGCACCCCTAGATTCAGGGGAAGTCCCCATGGACTGCAGATGTGCAAATGTATCCCCAATTCACAAAAGGGGTTCACAGGATGATGCAAATAATTTTAGACCTGTTAGTTTAACTTCTCTTCTTTGAAAATAATGGAGTCAATGGTTAAAGAAGTGATGCAGGATCACCTAGCAAGACTGCAGTAACAGTTCAGACACAGCATGGGTTTGTTAAGGGGACGTCTTGTCTGACCAATTTGATTGGATACTATGACGTGGTCACAAAGGAACTGGATGCAAAAATAATTTTGATATTATATACTTGGATTTCAAGAAAGCTTTTGATACTGTTGCACATGGAAGACTGCTGTACAAATTGGAGCAGTATGGCATTGAGGGCAAGTTGCTGCAATGGATAAAGGGATGGCGCAATGGGAGACGACAGAGAGTGGTAATAAATGGACACTGCTCTACGTGGACTGATGTTATTAATGGAGTCCCCAGGGTTCGGTGCTGGGACCATTGTTGTTTTGTGTATTTATTAATGATATCGATGGATGAAAGCATACTAGGCTTAATGTCCAAGTTTGCAGATGATACAAAGGCGGGCAGGGTTGTTAATGATAGTAAAGACAGTATGCTACTACAACAGGATCTAGAAAAGTTAGGTAGATGGGCTGAGAAGTGGCAAATGAAGTTTAATATTGACAAATGTAAAGTACTGCATATGGGTAGCAGTATCTCAAGAGAAATGTACCAACTGTGTGGCACTACATGCAGGGAGGTGGAGAATGTAAAAGACCTGGGGGTAATTGTGCAGTCTGATATGAAGTTCTCTGAGCAGTGCAGAGGGGCTGCCAGAGCAGGTCAAGGAGTTTTGTCAATGATATATAGGAATTTTGCTAGCAAAGACAAGGAGGTGATTATACCTTTGTATAAGGCAATGGTCAGGCCACACGTTGAGTACTGTGTGCAGATTTGGGGGTCTCATTTTAGGAAGGATGTAGAGTTGCTGGAATGAGTACAGAGAAGGGTAAGATTGTTGAGAGGAATAAAGAGGTTCTCTTACCAAGAGAGGCTCAAATTCTGTAAGTTGCAGAATCTGGAGACTAGGCACCTGCAAGGTGATCTGATTGAGGTGTACAAGGCCTTGAATGGTTTGAGCAGGCTCAAAGCTGATGGGATACTTCCACTTGCTGAGATTAAGAACCTGAGGGGGCAGAGATTCAAATTGAGGAAAGACAGTTGTACAATAGATGTGCAGAAGTTTGCCTTTAGCCAGCAGGTAGTTGATTGCTGGAACAGACTTCCATCTGTTGTTGTGAAAGTTGATAGCTTACATAAATTTAAGGCTGAGCTAGACAAAGATTTGGAGTGACCAGATGGGTGAAATGGGATGGGTTTTTTTTGTTTTTTTTGGCTGATGTCTATAAGCTTGCTTTCTTGCATCATATACCTCAAATAATGCTAATGCGAACTAGAAGCTGATGATTACAACAAAAAGTCAAAAATATATCTTTAAGAAAGTGCTTTATCAATCATTTTTAATTGCTTGATCACAGAACATTACTTGGCACCTGGGGCAATAATGTTGCATTTATAGCATATATTTAAATATCATTTGGCTCCATGCACCAAGCACTCTAAATTTAGCATAAATGATTATTCAAATGGTGTCCATTAGCTGTCATTATCTTTATAAAGATAATATTTTTAAAAATGATTGGTTATGTATTTATTTATTAAAAAAATAATAAATATTTAAAGCTAAAATGGAAATGTGAGATAAACAGTTCAAGTTGAAATGACAGATCTAAGAAAGAAATGTCTCATGTGAACCAATGACCACAAGAACTGGTTGAGAAGACAAAAGAAGATATTTGTTGATATTGGACTTGAACTTCTGTAGATTGTAATTTTCAGGAAATATGTATGAAGGAAGGTTGTTCCAGAAAACGGCAGTTGAATGAATAAATGAGGAAGATGAAAAGTTGGTTCTGTGGGTTTGAAGTTGGACAGTAAATGGATGTTGGCTGGTGGCGGCACGTGTTCAGACTGTTTTGAAAGAGAGAGCGGGAATTATAGAAGCCAATTCAGAAGAACAGTGCCCATGGAAGTATCTGTAGAAGAGGCATGCAGCAGAAACAGTGCGTCTATGAGAAAGCGAGTGGAGAGACTCTGTTAGAGATGAATCATTAATTAACCTAACTGCCCTCTTCTGAATGGAATCAAGAAGCCTGAGAGAGGTTTTGGGGGCACCACCCCAGATGTGGGAACAATATTCCATGGCAGGGCGGATTTGCGATTTATACAGAGTGAGCAGCTGTTTGGGAGAAAAGTAACGCCGAGAGCGAAAGAGAAAACCAAGTTTTTTAGATGCAGAGGAAGCAATATTTGTAATGTGCTTGTGCCAAGAGAGATTAGAAGTCAAGGTAATCCCCAAAAGAGAAATATCATTTTGCCTAGAAATCGGAGTGTCACTAAAGATAAGCATAGGAGCAGAAGAATCCTTTTTGTGAGATATAAGACAAGATTGAGTTTTAGAAGGGTTGAAATCAATTAAGTTGTCTTTGCCCCACTGGAGAATTACCTGAAGATCGGCATTTAAGGAATTGGCAGCAGATTTTCGAGAACTTGAAGCTGATTGAGCTGGACAAGGTTTCTCAAAATGGAAAGTTGAATGCAATGTGCTATCATCGGCAAAACTATGGATAGGATTTCCAGTCAATGGAAGAAGGTCATTGATATACAAGAGGAAAAGAGTGGGGGAAAGAACTGAACCTTGGGGGACACCGGCATTAGTGGAGAAGTTAGAAGACAGAGAGCCATCTACCATCACCCTCAGTGAGCGACCAGAGAGAAAACTGGATAACCAATTACTAAAAGCAGTTGGCAAACCATAAGATGGAAGCTTGTTTAGAAGACCTTTATGCCAAACACGATCAAAAGCCTTTGAGATGTCAAGAGCAACTACTTGTGTTTCACCGAACCTTTCCATTGAATTAGTCCATAAATGGGTAACATAAGCCAGAATATCACCAGTGGATCGACACTGACGGAATCCATACTGGCGATCGTTTATCAGACGGAAGGTTTCTAGGTAGTTTAAGAGTTGGCGGTTAATTGATTTCTCCATTACTTTAGAAAGAGTAGAAGTAATTGCAATGGGACGATAATTGGATGGGAGGGATTTGTCACCCTTTTTAGGAACTGGCTGGATATGAGCAAATTTCCAAGCAGAAGGAAAAATACCTTTGGAATAAGAAAGTGAAAAAAGGCGGCAAAGAATAGGAGTAAGTTCAGGAGCACAGGTTTTGAGAACAAGTGGAGAAATACCATCAGAACCTGGAGCTTTCTTAGCATCAAGATTCATCAAAATCCTTCTGATATCCTTTTGACGGAAGACCACAGGAGGCATTGAATGGAGTGTGTTAGGAATGGTGGGAGGTGTTTTACCAAGATCATTAATACATGAGCTCGAAGAAAAATGGGATGCTAGCAGGTCAGCTTTATCCTTGGCTGAAGTGACAACAGAACCATCTGGTTTGGACAGAGGTGGGAGCAGAGATGGGCAAAAGTTGCAGCCAATAGCTTTGGCAAGAGACCAGAATGCTCGGCTACCATTAGGGCAAGAAGCAAGTTTTCTACTCTTAGCCTGTTCAAACTCTAGTTTGGAGTGATTAATAACTGCTTTACAATTGTTGCGAGCTTTGGTGTAGGCAGAAAAGGAAACTGAAGAATTAGAAACAAGCCAATTACGATATGCAACATTCTTCTCTTGGACAGCCTTAGCACATTTATTGGAAAACCAAGGTTTAGATAAAGGACGAGATTTTAAAGTGGAGTGTGGGATAAAGGATTCCATTCCTGCAAGAATAATTTCACTGACACGATCTGAGCAAACGTTGACATCAGAAGTTTTGAAACAGTAATCAGACCAAGGAAAAGAAGAAAAGAAGTCTCGCAGGTCATCCCATTTTGCATTCTTGTAATGCCAAACAATACGAGGTTGGGAATAGCCATGAGATAAAGGTTCCATTGGAGAAGAGACAATCACCAAGTTGTGATCTGAAGTACCTAAAGGACCTCTCACTTCAACCTTGTACTTAGAAGGGTTGTTTGTGAGAAAAAGATCAAGCGTATTGGCTGTATGATTAGGATTGTCCGGTATTCTTGTAGGTAAATAGAAGGTAGTGAGTTTAATGTCACTGTGAGTTGCTCTATTGGGAGGCTCATTAGGATCCAAATAACCTTTATCCAATGCCCTGAGAGCAGAGCTCATTTAAACATCATCATCAAATAATGTATCTTATTAGTGATTATGCCCTCAGAAAAATAATACACCATACCATCAAGCTCATAGTTCTAGGAATAGTTATAAGAGAATGATTGGAATTCTACAAATGCTAAATGAGCCTGCATGAAAGTCCCTGCTCACCCATTGGATGGAAACACTTTTAGGAAAATAATATACACTATGTGAGTAATACAGATACATAATTCTGATTAATGACACAAAACAATGCCAAATCATATTTCCAGTAGGATTATACAGACTCTTTGTCAGTTTTGCACTGAAGAAGATCAAGTATTAAGAAGAAAAGGGAAAAACAAGGGAAGCGCCTTTTGTAGTGCAGAAGGCTAACTATATAAAAAAAAAATTTGTTATCCTTATCTCAAGACTGCAAGATAAGGATACATTACTGCTGTTCTGGAAGTAAATGGGCATTCAAAAAAAAATACTCAAGTGCCATTCCACAGTATTTGATATATAAGCATTACATCCCTCCATTCTAATAAAGCACATACATATGATCTAGCAATTATCTATACTAATCCTTGAAAACATTTCATAAGTACTGTAACTGAAGTAGGCATGTGAAATTAAAAATAATACCTTCCAGTTGCTTCTGAAGCACTTTCATGGAATAATATCCCATATTTGAATGAACAACAAACAGAGACCATAAATCGGTGCACTGTATTCAAAACAAGCTCAATCTCTTCATCTGAAGCAGGCTATTAAAGAATAAATTTTATACACGTTAGACAACAGAAGTAATAATAATAAATAAGCAATACGGTAGCTTCACAATAGTTAATCAATACCTATAAGAAATATCTGTACAGTGAAATGATAGTAACTTTCATCATTTTAACATTAATGAATAAGCATCCATCAGAGTTTTATGAAGGATGACAATGAATAAAATACTCAGTATGGCTGTGAATATTCAATATGACAATGGACACTGAGGTGAGACAAGTATGATCTGTATGTGCCCTGACAAGAATAACTTCCTCTTTTCTATTTAATCAGATACCTGGGTTCCATAGGCATCATTTTTTTTTTTTTTTTTTTTTTTTTTTTTTGGTTATCTGTATTAGCTTGTTATTTGTGTGGGTCTAGCATATTTGCAATTTGCAGCCATTGTGCTTGATATGCTTTTTGCATAATAGACCTGTAATCAATAAAATAAATAAACTTTTTTTTTTGAGACACACTGGTTTCAGTTTGGTGTTTTGCAACTTGGTCTGCACATTCATTTTCTCGAATCCCCAAATGAGTTGTAATCCAACAAAACGTTTTTTACCTGAATTAACATTGATATAATTTTTTCAATACAGGAATTGGATAAATATTCTCACTGGATATTGAGTAAAAAATATTAATAAAAGATTCAGTTAAACGTTTCAGCATTATATAGTAAATTCCATTAGGAACAGCAGCACTGCTGTTTACTCTTGTAATTCAAACATTATGAAGTTAAGGCAGGGTTAAAGAGATATTAAAACTTATACTAAAATATTTCCGCTATATTTTTGATTCTTTGGAAACAGAGATCATATGCAGTTTTTGTAGATATTTAATGAGTGCTACTTCAATGGCATTTGAAATTTCATTGGGAGGAAACAGTTCTTGCCAATCCAGATCATAACTGGGAGGGGGGGGTTGGAGGAAATTTGCCATTGATCTGTCTGGCTATTTTTTTTTTTTTTTCCAGCTGAGCTGAGGATCCGAATCTTTACTAACTGATGAAAAAAAAATTAATTCAACATTCTCTTTTGGCATACTTTCTTTTATAATGAGTCTTTGCTATTAGTTCATTGTGCATAATGAAACTAAAAGGGGTAGGACATCTAAGGAATTAACTGCATGCTTTTTATTTTCTTTTTCCTTTTTTGGATTATTGCAGCCCTCATTCCATCACTGTTTGTGGCATGCTTATTTGGATAGAATATTGCAGTACAGCAATTTCGTATTTTTTTTTTTTTTTTAGAGGCATTAGAACCTACAGTACTTGGTACCGTGCTGACCAGGCTAGCCGGGTGGGTAAAGTGCCTGCCTGGCAACCCAAAGGTCGCAGGTTCGATTCCTGTCTCAGGCTTGGATCAAAGTACTGCAAAAAACTTGGGAGGTGCATTATGGCCACAGAAGCCTATGCGCCAACAACTACCAAAAAAAAAAAAAAACTTGGTACCGTGCTTGGGTTGAAGGTTGAGGAGACGAAGGAAGATATTTGTTGACATTAGACTTCAACTTCTGTAAACTGTAATTTTCAAGAAATACACATGAAGGAAGGTTGTTCCAGAAAATGGCAGTTGAATGAATAAATGAGGAAGATGAAAAGTTGGTTCTGTGAGTTTGAAGTTCGACAGTAAATGGACGTTGATGGCATGTGTTTGGACTGTTTTGAAATAGAGAGTGGAAATTATAGAAACCAAATCTGAAGAACAGTGCCCATGGAAGTATCTGTAGAAAAGGCATGTGCAGAAACAGTACGTCTATGAGACACAGAGTGGAGGGACTTTGTAGTAGTAGTAGTGGCATGTGATGCAAGAAAGCAAATATATCAGCTTATGCAGCAACAGCCAAAAAAAAAAAAAAAAAAAAAAAAAAATCACACCATTCCCTCCAAATGCCTGTCCAGTTCCTCCTTAAATTTATTCAACCTATCAACTTCCACAACGACAGATGGAAGTTTGTTCCAGCAATTAACCACCCGCTGGCTAAAGGAAAATTTCCGCACATCTATTCCACCTCTGTCTTTTCTTAATTTGAATTTATGCCCCCTTAGATTCGTAATCTGAACAAGTGGAAGGATCCCATCAGAATTCAGCGTGCTCAACCCATTCAAGGCCTTATATACCTCAATCAGATCACCATGCAGGTGCCTAGTCTCCAGCCACTGCAATTTGCAGAACTTAAGCCTCTCTTGGTAAGAGGATCCCTTCATTCCCCTCACCAATCTTGTTGCCCTTCTCTGTACTGGCTCAAGTAAATCTACATCCTTCCTAAAATGAGGCCTCCAGACCTGTACGCAGTACTCAAGCCGTGGCCTGACCATTGCCTTATACAGAGGGATAATCACCTCCTTTTCCCTGCTAGCAAAATTCCTATATTGACAAAACCCCATGACTTGCCCTGGCAGCCTGTCTGCACAATTACTCCCAGGTCTTTTTCATTTTCTACCACCTTAAGTGTAGTACCACACAGTTGGTACGTTTCTCTGGGGTTACTTCTACCCATATGTAGTACTTTGCATTTGTCAAGGTTAAACTTCAGTTGCCACTTCTTAGCCCATCTGCCCAAATTATCTAGATCCTGTTGCAGTAGCACACTGCCATTACTGTCATTAACAACCCTGCCAACCTTTGTATCATCTGCAAACTTCGACATTAAGCCTGATATACCTTCAACAATATCATTGATAAATATACAAAACAACAGTGGACCTAACACCGAACCCTGTGGGACTCCACTAATAACATTAGTCCAAGAAGAGCAGCACCCATTGATTACCACCCTCTGTCTTCTAGCACTTAACCATCCTTTTATCCATTGTAGCAACTTACCCTTAATACCATTCTGCTCCAATTTGTACAATAGTCTTTCATGCGCAACAGTGTCAAAAGCTTTCCTGAAATCCAAATATATGATATCAAAATTATTTTTCGCATCCAGTTCCTTTGTAACCACATCATAATATCCTATCAAATTTGTCAGACAAGACTTTCCGTTAACAAACCCATGCTGTGTCTGAATTATTGCTGCAGTCTTGTCTAGATGATCCTGCAATGCATCCTTAACCAGCGACTCCATTATTTTACCCGGAACAGAAGTTAAACTAACTGGTCTGTAATTACTCGTGTCACCCTTCGATCCCCCTTTGTGAATTGGGGATACATTTGCACATCTCCAGTCCGTGGGAACCTCCCCTGAGTCCAAGGATGCTCTCATAATTATGGCTAAGGGTTTGCTTAGTTGCTTTGCCATCTCCTTTAATATGACTGCCTCCGTAGCCGAGTGGTCAGGAGCGGGAGTGCAGTAGCATACGCTCTTTGAGTAGACTGGGGTTCAAGCCCCTGACTGCTGAATACGGTCGATCTGCCAACCCGCACTGGACCAGCGTGGCAGATTATGGTCCATTTCCCTCAGCATGAATTGTTGAGGAGGCTTCCATCCTGCAGTGGGTTGATAATGGCTGCACTCTACTTTTACTTTTTAATATAACTGGATAGATCCCATCCACCCCAGGTGCTTTTCTTACGTTTAACTTCAACAATTTCTCTTCCACTTTGATCTCGGTTATTACAAAATCATTAAGTATCTTGCTACAATTTGATAACCTTCTGCCATTTTCAAACCTTAATAATTCCTCACATGTGAATGTAGATGCAAAATACTAATTCAGTTTGTTTGCTATCTGAGCAGGATCATCAACAGTCGAACCATCGATGTCAAGTGGACCGATCAGATTCATCCCCTTCCTTTTAGAGTTTATATAAGTAAAGAAATCCTTGCTGTTTTTCTTAGCATCTTTTGCCAAGGATTTCTCATAATCTGCCTTCGCCTGCCGAACCTCCTTTGTGACCTGATTACAGATTAACTTATATCTGCCATATGCTTCTGAGTTGCTTGATAATTTATATGCATCCCATGCATTTTTCTTCCCTGTTACGAGTCTCATTAGTTCATTTGACAACCATTTAGGCCTAAACCTTGAACAATATTTCTTAATAGGTATGAACCTTTTAGTAGCTTCCACGATTAATTCCTTGAATGCTTCCCACTTAGAATTTACTGTTGGTAACATCGTCAGTTGATCCCACTGTACAGAATTTAAAAACTGTCGGAGACCACTGTACTCGCCTTTACGGAAGCAAAAACCCTTTCCTTTACCCCTGATAGTAGTTAAATCTTTAAGTAAATCCCACGTCAGTACACTGTGATCACTGCCACCTAGTGGTTCTTTTATCTGCAAATTCCTAATACATGAATGATCAGAGCTGATAACCAGATCAAGAGTATTACTTTCTCTGGTTGCCTCTCGAACATGCTGCTGCAGAAAACAATCATCCAATAAATCCACAAAAGTCTGACCAGTGTGTGAGTGACCAACCCACAAGTTCCAGTCAATATCTGGGAAGTTAAAATCCCCCATTATAAGACATTCCGATTTACTAGCCCACTCTATTTCTCTGTACAATTGTTCATTGTACTCATTCAAGTCATTAGGCCTATAACACACTCCTACTCTTATTTTTGCTTTCGCAGTGCTTATGTCACACCAAACTGACTCAACAGTGCACTGTTCATCTATATCAACTGGATGCGCTTCTTTTGATTTTATGTTTTTCTTTATTAACACCTCCTCCCTTCCTATCCTGTCTATCTTTTCTGTACACATTGTACTCCCCAAATTCCAGTTCGGCATTCCTTATATCTGTGTGACGCCACGTCTCTGATATCCCAACAATATCCACCTTTGATGTCTTGACCAACACTTCAAATTCATCAAATTTTATTTACTATACTTCTAGCATTGGTATACATGCAAGTATACATCACCTATTCTTATTCTTAATTACTCTAACACATCCCATATACCCACCTGTTTCACGATGACTGCCATCCGTCCCTGAAACCCCCAACACCCCTCGCTCCAGGTCGCTACTTATTCTAATAGAAGTTGTGCAAGAATCACCTTCACCTCTGCCTACGGCTACTGTTAAACTATTAGTCCTTGTATCCCCCCAAGCTATCAGTTTTCCGACCCACCTAACACTGCCTTGATAGCATCAGCAAATATTCTTGCCCCCTTTCTATTTAAGTGTATCCCATCCCTGTAGAAGCAGTCTCTCCTGTTAACAAGTACAGTCCAGGCTGAAAAAAATTCTATCCCTTGAGCCTTGCACAATCTTTCCAGGGCCGAATTGTTAGTGAGGAGTCATTAATTAACATAACTGCCCTCTTCTGAATGAAATCTAGAAGCCTGAGAGAGGTTTTGGGAGCACCCCAGATGTGGGAACAATATTCCATGGTAGGGCAGATTTGCGATTTGTACAGGGTGAACAGCTGTTTGGAAAAAATGTAACGCCGAGAGTGAAAGAGAAAACCAAGTTTTTTAGATGCAGCGGAAGCAATATTTGTAATGTGCTTGTGCCAAGAGAGCTAATAAGTTAGGGTAATCCCCAAAAGAGATATATCAACTTGCCTAGAAATCGGAGTGTCACCAAAGATAAGCATAGGAGCAGAAGAATCCTTTTTGCATGATATAAGACAAGACTGTTTTAGAAGGATTGAAATCAACTAAGTTGTCTTTGCCCCACTGGAGAATTACCTGAAGATCGGCATTTAAGGAATTGGTACCGGATATGCGGAAAATTGAAGCTGATTGAGCAGAGCAAGGTTTCTCAAAATAGAAAGTGGAATGCAATGTGCTATCGTCGGCAAAACTATGGATAGGATTTCCAGTCAATGGAAGAAGGTCATTAACATACAAGAGGAAAGAGTGAGGGCACACCAGCATTAATGGAGAAGTTAGAAGACAGAGAGCCATCTACCATCACCCTCAGTGAGCGGTGAGAGAGAAAACTGGATAACCAATTGCGAAGAGCAGTTGGCAAATCATAAGATAGAAGCTTGTTTAGAAGACCTTTATGCCAAGCATGATAGAAAGCCTTTGAGGTGTCAAAAGGAATTGCTTGGGTTTCACAACTTTTCCATTGAATTTGTCCAAAAATGGGTAACATAAGCCAGAATATCAACCAGTGGATCGACACTGACAGAATCCATACTAGCAATCATTGATCAGAAGGAAGGTTTCTAGGAAGTTCAAGAGTTGGCAGCTAATTGACTTCTCCATTGCTTTAGAAAGAGTAGAAGTAATTGCAATGGGTCAATAGTTGAATGGGAGGGACTTGTCACTCTTTTTAGGAACTGTCTGGATATGAGCAAATTTCCAAGCAGAAGGAAAAACACCTTTGGAATAAGAAAGTGAAAAAAGGCAGCAAAGAACAGGAATAAGTTCAGGAGCACAAGTTTTGAGAACAAGTGGAGAAATACCATCAGGACATGGAGCTTTCTTAGAATCGAAATTCGTCAAAATCCTTCTGACATCCTGATAGAAGACCACGGAAGGCATTGAATGGAGCATGTTGGGAATGGTGGGAATTGTTTTACCAAGATCATTAATATATGAGTTGGAAGAAAAATGGGATGCTAGCAGGTCATCTTGGCTGAAGTGACAACAGAACCATCTGGTTTTGGCAGAGGTGGGAGCAGAGATGGTTAAAAGTTGCAGCCAATAGCTTTGGCAAGAGACCAGAATGCTCGGCTACCATCAGGGCAAGAAGCAAGTTTTCTACTCTTAGTCTGTTCAAAATCTAGTTTGGACTGATTAATGACTGCTTTACATTTGCTGCTAGCTTTGGTGTAGGCAGAAAATGAAGCTGAAGAATTGGAAACAAGCCAATTACAAAATGCAGCATTCTTCTCTTGAACAGCCTTAGCACATTTATTGGAAAACCAAGGTTTAGATAAAGGATGAGATTGTAAAGTGGAGTGTGGAATAAAGGATTCAATTCCTATGAAAATAATTTCACTGACATGATTAGAGCAAACATTGACATCAGCAGTTTTGAAACAGTAGTTCGACCAAGGAAAAGAAGAAAAGAAGTCTCACAGGTCATCCCATTTTGCATTCTTGTAATGCCAAACAATACGAGTTGGGAATAACCATGAGATAAAGGCTCAGTTGGAGAAGAGACAATCACCAAGTTGTGATCTGAGGTGCCTAAAGGATCTCTCACTTCGACCGTATACCTAGAAGGGTTGTTTGTGAGAAAAAGATCAAGCGTGTTGGCGGTATGGTTAGGATTGTTCAGTATTCTTGTAGGTATGTGTACAATCTGTGCAAGGTCATCAGAAATTGCAAAATCCTCAGCATCTCGACCAGCTGGGTTGGTGTGACTAGAAAATGGAAGCCAGCTGGAGTTGTGAACATTAAAATCACCAAGGAAAATTACCTCACTGTTAGGAAAGTTGGACTGGAGAAAGTCAAGTTGCAAAGAGAGGAAGTCAAAGAGCTCCAAGTGATTAGTAGAGTTTGGAGAACAGTAGAAACAGCAGATGAATTTGACACAATGAGGTAGATATTTTAAGCCAGAGAAGATCGATGAGAGGAGATTCCAAATTAACAATTCTCTGACAGGGAATATCGCATCGAACATATGTACAAGTACCACCTTTGAGGTGAAAGGAATCATACAGCGAATAATTTGGGTAACTGAGATGAGCAGTATTTGAATCAACCGATAACTGAGATTCAATCAGAAAAAGTACATGGGGTTTGGCAGACTGCAAGTGGAAATGGACATCATTAAGATTAGAATTGAGACCACGTATATTTGTGAAATGAACTAGGAAGTTTTTGGGAGGTTTAGATCTTTTCGCAGATAAGCTTACTCTATTAGTTTGACAATTCATGGTGTATTCAATAGTTAAAAAAAGTGGGGGGAACATGCTGTATGAAGTAATGAAATTGTTGGATATGGCATACACATGGTAAGAATATACCCAGATCCTGGACATAATGTGGTCTCGACAATGGTCCCCGCATACACACTACTCGGACTCTCTCCAGTCACTATCTGGCAGAGTAGAGGCAGCAAGATTATACACTAACCGATCCTGAAGCCTCCTAAAGAGTTTCCAATAGGTTCGGTCCGGTGTACTAACTACCGGCCGGCCTGCAAACGCCATTTTAGATCTGTACCCTCGAAATGTAAGGAAGATTGGATCTTGCCGTGATGTTCGTCATCTCAAAAGTCATGAGTCATACTGCATGATGGAAGAGGTGGGGAAGAGTTGACAGGACTTAGCTCTGGAGACTAAACATGGGTTCCACCACTTCAAGAGGCGCCTCCGTAGCCAGGTGGGCAGGAGCAGCAGTGCGTAGCACACACTTCTTAGACTGGGGTTCGAGCCCGTGACCACTAAATACAGAGGATGTGGAAAATTCAGGGAATGACCGCCACATATCCCCGGAGCAATATGGCCTTAGTTGCTAATGCTCCTAAAAACCAAAACAACAACACCACTTCAAGCCTCCAATAAGCAAAGTGGTGGTATTGCACCAGTTGATGAGAGTTATCTATCATCTAGATGCTGACATCATACCAAATTTTTCTCATTTACATGAAGAATGCAGTTTGAAATTGACCTAATCTATGTTGGAAAATGTTTGCATCTTATGATACTCTACTGATGGAGAATTCAATGTTTGTATTCTCCAGGTTACAGGATAATGATCACTACTGAGTGGGTTATTTAGCACTGTCCATTCAATACTTGGAAATAAGTTCACAGAATAGATGGCTGAAATCGATTCTGTAGGTAGGTGTATGGAGTCATGGAGTATAGAGATGGAGTCAGTACTCTATAGAGTATGGAGACAGATAAGTATGGAGTCAGTATTCTATAGAGTATGGAGACAGATAAGTATGCAGTCAGTATTCTATAGAGTAAAGGCCTAGTAGTGATTCTATTAATGTTTCTTATTTATCCATTTGGCAAGATCCTTATAATAGATGGTGGCCATTAAAGCTGCCAAATTACAGAATGGAGTTGGAGCTTGATCAACAAATTATTCAAAGTCTTTTAAAGTATAGGCATGCTCTTTTTTTTTTTTTTTTTTTTTTTTTTTGTAGTTGTTGGCGCATCGGCTTCTGTGGCCATAATGCACCTCCCAAGGTTTTTGCAGTACTTTGATCCAAGCCCGAGGCGGGATTCAAACCCACGACCTTTGGGTTGCCAGGCAGGCACTTTACCCACCTGGCTAGCCCAGTCGGCAGGCATGCTCTAACAAGGGATATATGGATATAATAGTGCAATGCCAGGAACATTATGAACAGTAACTACTTCCAAGGACGTTTGAAGGCCAATATGACTGGATAGGATTTCAGCATCTATTAAGACTGCTTCATCCTCCCTATGTGCCAAAAAGTGGTTCCTGTCGTTTCTATATAAGTTAAGTTTTTAATTTTTGGAGTAACTTGCAGGGTTAAGTCAGCCACTTGCAAACATATAGCTAAGGGATTATACACTGAAAGGTCAGATCATGAATATCATCAATATAACTATGTAAACCTCTGCAATTCTATCTGAATAATATGTTCCATTATTAACATTTTAAGAATCAAAATCAGTCCATTTGATTTTTGTGATGATCTGATCTTGTTTTCTCTTTCATAAGGAACATAGAGTGCCAAATTTTTTGCTCTCTTCTATACCTTTGTTGAAATATATCAAGTTTGCATATAATCATCTGCATATATTTCAAGCAGTTCATCTTAATTTGTTATATCATTAGCATCCATACTAGGCTGGTTTAGCTGCCTTGCTTCAATAGTATCTAGCTTATTTGCTTTCTTGGCTAATTCATTATCTGGAACAATAAGTGGAACTGATCAGAGTATCATTAGTCTGACCTACTAAACATAGTTTGGAAATGGGAGATAAGACAAGAATACAGAAGGACCCATTCTTCAATCAATACATCTGAAGAGAATGATATATCTGTCTGAGTTTCAGTATGCTATTTGTTTTGTATGATTGTAGCATAAGTACAAATTGGATGAGTTGAGAGAAACTACTTTCTTGCTTCTTGATAGGCAACTGCATTTTCCACCATGTATTTTTGTATTTGTCTTCCCACCTTCTGTTTTTTCAAAATTATAGAAAATTCTGGGTATGGAGTTTGCAATTTTCACACATCAGATCAGTTGCTATGCATTCAGTTTGGGAGTGATCTTTTGAGCCATAGTTTGGACAAGTGGTTTCTCTTCAATTTTTGTGGTCACTCTGGGAATGACCATATTTCTTGACAGTTACTGCATCTTATTGGATTTGGAACGGATGGTCCCACTTTGCAGTTGAGATAACTGGCTTTAACTGACATTGGCACATGTAACAAAAGTTAGCATTATACTGCATGCCAAAATTAACTTGCCTTTTCTTGGAGTCCCATTCCACCTAGCTTGAGATACCTTTTGATCCGGCCTTTCCTGTACTATTTCCTTATCTGAGACATGTAGAAGGTCTCACTCAGTTATTACTTCTTTTGTGGGGTTAAGTGTGTTAATGAAGAGTAACCTTAATTGAAATTCCACGTATACTTGTCATTTTTAGCATAAGTTTTGAGTGCTTTCATTCATTTTTCTCTATTAATAGGTCTCATAATTAGAAGCATTTTGCCATTCTTGGGGATATTGCTGCAAAATAGTGACAACTTACTCATTGGCTGACCTGAAGGTGAATGAATTATCAACAAGTTCTAATGTATGCAGTAAGATACATTTCAGGTGCATTCAATTTATTTTCTTAAATTAAATATTTTTTTTATTTATTTTTTATTTTCTGTGATTAACAGAAATGAAAAGTAAATATGGTCACCTTCTTATCAAGAAATTACTAAGATTATAACTTTATAGAATGTTTAATAAAACTCTATAGGTTTACATTCTATAAACGTATGTATATAATATTTATTACTCTTCTCATGTATTTCTCTTTTTTTTAAGTCTTGTTTCTCTCTCTCTCTCTCTCTCTCTCTATATATATATATATATATATACACACACACACACATGCACATATATGTATCTCTTCACAGGTGACATCATATTCAGGAGTCTTGCATAACAATACAATGAAGTGTGCACAGATTGTCTACCGCTAATAATACTGCATTAAAACCATGTTTAATCTAGGAATTTTTTTTTCGCATACAAACTGTATTGAAAAAAGAAATAACTGCTGGATTTCTATTTTCCCAACTTTAATGAAATTTGGTTTGGCTAGACAAATTATACAAGGTTTTTCAGCCAGTACAACTTGCAAATTGGCTCATGAATACACTCTGGTATAAACATAATACACAATGGCACAACGCAACCAAGTTTCTGATGCACCTAAAACTCTACAACAAAGGGTGATTAATGAGTATTCTTAAAGAGGAGGGGTTCAATCCTAATGGTGTAGGATTCTAAACAGCCAAATAAAAGGGAAAACAGTTTACCAGATTTGTAAAAATTAAATCAGCTTACCAAATTTTCTTCTACTTCATCCGTCCTAAATTTTTTTTGTTGTTTCCGTAAAATCTTTGGAATTTTAGGTCCCTTCCACAAATAAAGTTGGGAAACATACTTTAAGGTGAAGTCATTGAAAAGACGAATTTTACTTGTCTTGCTAATAGCTATATTTTCAACAATCTGTAAGATATGTTTAATTTGCATTACTATCTTAAAAATTATATATAATTTCAAGTATATCAATGCAATAATTATATTATTGCTTGAAAATAAAATTCAAATTAATTATGCACATTGTTTTAATTTTTATTACATTAAGTAATTAAATTATTAAAATTAAATATGAGCAAATTTGGTGAAAATTGTCCTAATGCAACCATCTCATTTCCTTATAATAACATATTTTCTTTCCTTCTTATACACTATATTACAAACATAAAATCACTTTATTATTGATGATTATGCTCAACAACAGTGTTTCTTAACTTTTTAATACTGTCCACCTGACCCCCTTGTTTAACATAAACAGTCAACTGAATATTAATCTTTTTATTGAGCACCAATCAAGAAACACTCTATGCTATATAGTCCTCTAAAAATAGAACCTCTGATTCAATTATTAAATTATAAAATCTTTCATATAATAAAAATTAAAAACACTGACACTGATATTAAGAAAAGACCAATATACTGTCATTCAATGTACACTGTACACCCGAAATAACATAGCTTGATATAAAACGGAATCACCTATAGCATGGCCAAAGGTTGGACTCTAATTCCACTACCTCCTCTTTTTCACGTGCTTCAAATTTGATCGATTTGCAATTTGTTCCAGCGCATTTACTGGTTCGGTAAGCATTTATAGTTGTTGATTTTTTACAGACCTTATGGAGTGATTGGCACAATTGCTATCTGTAACATGATATCCTATGAATAAACTTTATAATACCACTTTTCATTTCTTTTGTTGTTTTAGTGATCGTAATGCTTCATTTGTTTTTGTATTAGGCAAACACAGCTCAGGTTGGAAGAACCTGCAACTAATTTACAAAGACAGTCAAATAATAAATTGTCTTTTTATTTTAATTTATTTCTCTTTATTTTAATTTATTTCTCTTTATTTTAATTTATTGACAGAACTACAGCTTTAGAAGGTAAGTTCAGTGATGCGAATAAACTCAAAGCTGTCCTGGAAAGATGCAACAGTGATAAAGTTTACATGTGTTGCTTGGAAATTGGATGTAAGCTTACTGTACATAATGTTAGTGTGTATTTTCAAATTTTAGTTTTTTTTTTCTTTCCTTTTTAATAAAAAAATTAATGTCCATGGAAAGTATTAAAAAAAAAAAAGAAAAGCATGGTCTGTTCAAGAAAAGTTAGCTGCACTGGACTTGCTAAAATAGGGAAGATATAAGGGAAGGTGTCTCAACACACAGATGTGGGGAACTCCACTCTCAAGGGATGGATCAAAGATGAAGCTAACCTATAGCAAGCAAGCAACAGGTCACTGATGCTAGTGAAGGTCTTCAGCAAAAGTGGCTTAAGACAGTAAGTTACAGTACACTGGATACAGTACATAGTGGACTGTTGCAGAAGGAACACTTATTTGGCAAAATCATTAGGAGTCAAGCTGAAAAACTGAAGAAAGACTGAAACAACCAGCATGGAACACAAGTGTTCGAGAAAGAATTCAAAGCAAGCAAGCAAGGGCTGGCTCAGCCGATGGAAAAAGAGGCATGGAATTCACCAGGTTGAAATTTCAGGTGAAATTTGATCTGCAGACACCAAGGCTGCTGATGACTATCCATCACAGTTAAAAGTTATGATACAAGAAGGTGGCAATGTTCCAAAATAAATGTATAATTGTGATGAAAGTGGACTTTGAATAACATGCTTCCCAATAAGACACTAACTAGTAAATCCAATGAACAAAAGGCACAGAGCTTTAAAGTGATGAGGAACAGGGTGACATTGCTGTTTCGTGTAAATAAAACTAGCACACACAAAAGTCACACCACTTTGTGTAGCAAAATCAAGGGCACCAAGGTGTTTCCACCATAAAAACATGCAACATTAGCATTTTTGCATGGCCACAGTAAAAATGCCTGGACGACAGCAGACATTTTCAAGGAATAGTTTCACAAACCTCATTTCAAAGAAATGAGGTTTGTGAAACTTTTTTTTTTTTTCACAAAAGTTTGTGAAACTTTTGTGAAAAAAGTTTCACAAACTTTTTTCAAGGAATGGTTTTCATAAACTTTATAATGCTCATTTAAGAAAGAAAAATATGGAACCAAAAGCACTTTTGCTGGTGGACAGCTGTCATACCCACCCTCCTGCAGAAAACCTGATAAGCCATGACAGTAAAATAAAGGTGAGCTGTTTGCCAAAGAATACAATCTCAAAGATCCAACCGTTGGATCAAGACATTATATCAACCTTCAAGATGCACTCACCACAGGAAAAATTTAATCAATCAAATAATTGATAAGGAAGTAATCATAACAGAATGTCTGTTATGGATACTTCCTCACACTGGCTAGTGTTTTTGACTTGGCAGAGAAGGCACGGGGAACCATATTGCCATCTATAATTGAGAAGTGTTGGGAGCGAGGCTTCTGTGAAGAATTTGCAATTGCACCCGACTCAAAGGAACAAGAAAAAGATGAGGAAGAAGGGTGATTTGGAGGAAGGGTTTGAGAGGTTTACTCAAGAGGATGTCGAAAAGGCAAACGCAGTTTATCAGGAACTGGTTATGCAGTCTTGCAGTCACGACATTTATGATTGGATCATTATTGATGATTACTGTCCTACTTACGAAAATGCTTAAGTGACCAGACAATTGCAGAAAATACACTAAGTTTCCAGGCCCAAACTAAAGCCACATCCTATGACAGAAGTAACAAAGAGGAAAATGGCAAACCACTTCCTCTGCCTCCTAAAGGCTTTAGCAGCCATGGAAACTGCACTTCAATGTCTAGAATCAGACAATGTAAACAGAATTCATATCCTTCATTTGAAATCAATTATTGGAATTGCAATAAAGAAGAAACAGGAGACAATGAAGCAGTTAACTTTAGATTCATTTATTTAAAAAAAAAACACAATGTACAGTAAACCCCTGCTATTCGCGGGGTTACGTTCCTGAGAAATGTCGCGAATACAGAAAACGCGAATACTGAGTTATGGCTCCCATAGTAATAAAGAGGTTCCGTTCAAAAGTATGAAATATATAAGAAAAACTAGTCTAAAATTTTGTCTATGTATGTATTATATGTACCTTCATAATATGACTACGTACATAGACAGTGCATAGTTAAATGCAAGCATATGGCATCGAAATGAAAATAAGAAACAATTTAATATTAAATGTAATATTTATTAGAAATTTCAAACCAGCGCCTTTACTAGCAAAAAAACTTATCCCGCCAGTGCTATCACCAGTTTCGCTAAAGATTTGATAAAGGAGTTTTGCCTTTTCACAAATGATGAGCGAACTTAACGGAATTTCGGAATTTTATTTTGAGTTCGGTCTTCTATCCACAGATTTAAAACTTTTTCTATTTTTTCTAATTTAACATCACGAGTTACAGAGCAAATTTTTGAAGCAATTAGCGCATTTTCACGGACACTACGGTGGATTTTTTCTTCCGATTTCTTGATTGATCGTACCGTTGACTCATTGATTTTATAATGTTTTTCCACTGAGGAGACACTTTCACCATTAGAAATTTTGTCTAATAACTCAATTTTACTCGCTAATGTCATCATCTTCTTTGATCTTTTCACAATTCCCTTGTTATTCGTAGCCATAATTTTGTAGGGGTTAGAAAAGAATTTGTCCACAATAAAGTCACTTTCTTCCGTTAACACACTCGAAAAAGTCTGTTTACACTAACACACTGCAAAACAGTAGATTTTTCACTTTTGTAAGCATATCAATTTATAAATTGATAAATTTATTCAATTTATAAGTATATAAATTAAAAGCAAATGACGAAACCTTCCATGACACGCGCATAACACATACTGAACAAGGATTAGCGAGAAACATCCACGCTCGCGATTTTGTCACCCCTCTCCCCCCACCCACTGAGCGCTGTTTTGACCGGGAAAGATAATTTTAGCCACGCCCATGTTTTTTTATGGTGAAAAATATTCATGGCGCTTTAAAATTCACATTTTTTTAGGTTTCATTTTATATTAAATCAGCGATCGCGAATACGCGAAACCGTGAATAGCGGGGGTTTACTGTAATCAGATATTATGTAGACTCCATCAAGTCCTCATATCAGACAGTTATTTCAATGTCAAAATGCATATCTTGTTATTTCCATGTTCTTAATCTTTAGGTGCTTATTGAAGGTTTTTTTTTTTTGTTTTAAATCAATAATGACAGATTACAGGTATTTTTGAACTTTACATGTGTGGGGGTTTGGTTGTGTGTGAATTTTTGTTTTAAGCAATAAAACTCCCAAAAATCTGAGTGAAATCTTTATTTCCAGCATCCAAAAAAATGTATATGATTACCATATCTTTTTTTTTTATTTATTTTTTTTTTTTATCTATTTATGCTCATTCACATGTAACAATCATTATTTGTAGTTCTGTCCTTTAGGTTGGCAACTATAACAGTCAGAAATCAGTATAGCCTTATATCCAAATATGTAAATTTGATACAATGTGAACTCACTAATAACACAGTCCAAACTTTTGGACCTCCTCATCTGCATTATATCGGGTCTACAGTGTATTTAGACAACAAAAACAAATGGAATATGTGGTGCTTCAAAGGATACACCTCAACCTTTATAAAGTTCACAAAGATGTTGATATTTCAATATGACTATACCTGACTGATAATTTTTACAAGATCAGAGTGGGGATTTCACTCAGTCATTCAAAGATCTGTTCAAATGTTACTGCTTCACATCCATTTAAAGCTATTGATGTGAAACCCTTATCTTTGGTCTATAACATAATGGCTCTGAAATGCTGTTCACTGTCTATAGTATAATGACTTGTCAAAGCAATTATTCCTTGGAATTTCATGTCCAATTTTCTGCTGACTCTAATTCCATTGAGTTGTTCTGGAAAATTGCCTTCTAGTGATCCAACGAAGTATTTATGGGTAGAAATAACCCCAGAGAAACGTACCAACTGTGTAGAACAGTGGTACCATGGATTGCAAGTAACTTGGTCTGCGAGTGTTTTGCAAGACGAGCAAAAATTTTTAATAAATTTTAACTTGATAAACGAGCGAGGTCTTGCAATACGAGTACAGTCAGTCCTTGTATAACACGTGTTTACACTACACAAATTCGATCATACACGATTTATAAATACGGGAATGATATCTTATATAACACGAACCAAATTCGCTTATGCACGATTCGCCTTTGTGTTTACAAGAAATGGCAGTCGAACGCAGAATCACCCCAACCGAACGCAACACGATAGGAATGAAGAGAAGATTCTGAAAATGTATTTATGTTTTTTATATCAGTGAAGGGGAAACACATTTCACCATAATAACGTAAAAACCAACACAATTCCAGCTATCAGTATAATCGCAAATGCAATTAGATCGAGTTTACTACCATTTTATAACAGATTCCACTAGCAGGAATGCAACTGGAAATTGTTTTTATTGTTTTATGGTAGTAACCCCTAGAAATGTGCTTTAGTAAAATGTGAGGTGTTAATAGTGTATCTCTGCCTTTACGGTGTTGTTTATTCAGTTGCTACACATGCGCAGTTTTGTTTATGTGTATCAAGCGTGCCTCCTCATTTTGTAATAGTGCGAGCGATGAATCTGTTTAACAACAATGCAATGTCATATTTCCGTGAAATCCTCAAAAGGAGGCAAAAGCAAGTGTCATTGGATAGGTTCCTTGTTAAAGTCGCACAAAAAGAAAAAGTCAACAGATAGCAGTGATTCCATTAGTGACAGTGAAAGTCGTCCTACCCAATAATTAATAAATTTGATTGCTTTATGTATATTAAATTTAAATATTAAAAATATAAAAAGGTATGTATGTATTTTGTATTAATCATTTTTACAGTACATAAATATTTTTGAACTTTTGGAACAAATCATCTGGGTTTCCATTATTTCTTATGGGGAAATTTCCTTTGATATACTTTGGATTACGAGCACGTTTCCGGAACGAATTATGCTCACAAACCAAGGTACCACTGTACTACACTTAAGGCAGTAGAAAATGAAAAAGACCTGGGAGTAATTGTGCAGTCAGATATGAAGTTTTCTGAGCAATGCAGACAGGCTGCCCGGGCAGGCCATGAGGTTTTGTCAATGATATACAGGAATTTTGCTAGCAGGGAAAAAGAGGTGATTTTCCCTCTGTATAATGCAATGGTCAGGACATGCCTTGAGTACTGTGCACAGGTCTGGAGGCCTCATTTTAGGAAGGATGTAGATTTGCTTGAGAGTGTACAGAGAAGGGCAACAAGATTGGTGAGGGGAATGAAGGGATCCTCTTACCAAGAGAGGCTTAAGTTCTGCAAATTGCAGCGGCTGGAGACTAGGCACCTGCGAGGTGATCTGATTAAGGTGTATAAGGCCTTGAATGGGTTGAGCACGCTGAATTCTGGTCGGATTCTTCCACTTGTTCGGATTACGAACCTAAGGGAGCATAAATTCAAATTGAGAAAAGACAGATGTAGTTAGTTAGTTAGTTATTTGGTTTTTTTAAGAGCATTAGCAACTAAGGCCATATTGCTCTGGGAAATACGGTGGTCATTCTCTGACCTTTCCTCATCCTCAGTATTTGGTGGTGACGGGCTCGAACCCCGGTCTAATCAAGAAGTGTGTGCTACGCACTGCTGCTCCTTCCCACCTGGCTACGGAGGCGCCGACAGATGTAGAATAAATGTGCAGAAATTTGCCTTTAGCCAGCGGGTGGTTAATTGCTGGAACAAACTTCCATCTGTCGTTGTGGAAGTTGATAGGTTAAATAAATTTAAGAAGGAACTGGACAAACATTTAGAGGGAATTGTTTTGAAAATTTTTTTGGCTGATGCTGCAAAAGCTCTTGCTTTCTTGCATCACATGCCACTATTACATTGTAATTTGGCAAACATTTTCTTTTAATGCATGTTCTGAGTTCCATCAGTGCTGAACCAATGGTTTTAGTGGGTGGTTTGAACTTTACAGGATATTTTAACTCATTTCAAAGTACTGAAATGTACTGCAGTGCAAACTGGACTTCAAAAAAGAAGGATGAGCGTGTCTTTAGATATCTTAAATCTAGATGCACTTTTCTTTCTTAGAAATGTACATAAGTTGTGAGATCTAAAGAAGAAGGAAATTATTACAGAAGTCCAAATTTTAACTGAAAAAAAAAAAAGAGAGAGAGAGAGAGACAGTTTGAATGCACACAATTTACAGACAATAATGAGATCAAAATCATTCCAAAACAAACCACAGAGAAGAAATGCACACAGTTCTAAAGCAGAAGTAAAAAAAAATGTATTTTAATCTGTATTTAAATGAATAGAAGTTTTTCAAACTGATGTTCAGTTTGATGACGTTCCTTTACACAACTACCAAAAACTTTACTTTTTTCTTTTTTTTTTTTTTGCTGAGGAATGCCTTAGAAAGCCATAAATTCAGGCACAGGTTGAAAACTACTGCATTAAAACATGCTTAAATAGGCTAATAAAAATTATGAAAGGTTAATGAACCCATGAACATTCTAAAAGGTCTTTTAGTCTATTAACCTTTCTCATATAATTTTTTATGGAATAGAGTGGAATTGTTGCATTCAATGCAATGATTTGACTATGGTCCATGGATGCCTTCTTTTGGAATTGCTAATAATTTCCTCAGCTGTTCAAGGGGCTTTAAGCTCTAAACAAAAATTACAGGGAGCTAAATCCAGTGGGTATAGTAGATGGAGGATCACAGTGAAGAAGCTTCACAAGAAATTCTTGAATGGAAAGCACCAAGTGTGCAGGAGCATTGCCATGATACAAGCATCCATTCCCCCCAAGAGCCCATTTTTCCAGCCATTGTCCTTGAACAGCATAGCACAACAATAATAAACCTTTTCTGTAACATTCCTGAATCACTAATTGACCATGCAAATTCATGATGAAAAATGCCCTGTGATTCAAAGAATATGATAAGCACAATCTTTGCATTTGATCAAGATTGTCTTGCTTTTTTGGGCCTTGGGACAAGGCAAAGTCTTCTACTGAGTGGACTGGGCCTTTGTTTTCAGATCATAGCCATACAACCTGATTCCTCACCAGTAATGATGGAAGAAACAAAGTGTGAGTCAGCAACAGCACATTACCAAAGATCCTGACATGTGGGAACTCACTGCTCTCTGTGGTCATCAGTGAAGATGCAAAGCACAGGCCTGGCTGAAATGCATCACATTCTCAATGTCACAAATTGAAGATAAGAAGTCCATCCCTGAACTCTGTGATCACACCTTGTAAATGTTCCTTTAACCACGACAGGATTCAAAGTCTGGTCTTTTCTACATGGTAGAAGGACACATGATGCAAGAAAGCAAGTTTATATAGCATCAGCCAAAAAAAAAAAAAAAAAAAAACCCTTATTTCACCCATCCCCTCGCTCCAAATGTTTGTCAAGTTCTGCTTTGAATCTATTTAAGCTATCAACTTCTACAACGACAGATGGAAGTTTGTTCCAGCAATCAACCACCTGCTGGCTAAAGGCAAACTTCTGCACATCTATCCTACAACTGTCTTTCCTCAATTTGAATTTATGCCCTCTCAGGTGATTATTCTGAGCAAGAGGAAGAATCCCATCAGCATTGAGCATGCTCAAACCATTCAAGGCTTTATACACCTCAATCTGCAAGAAGTGAGAATAACATCATTAAAAAAAAAAAAAAAGAAAAAACGCAAAAAGCATGTATTTAGGGAATATAATTTTTTATTTCATTATTCTGGAACTTTGTGTTTATACTTTTTCTAATGTTATAAAAATTTTCCTACAGGATGAAAATTCTGGAGTTACTTTTAGATAACAGCAAACTTAAGATAATGAAAGTGGACTTTCATTATCTTAAGTTTTAAATTTCATTATGGGCATTAGCAGAGCTTCAAATTTCCCATCTGAAATAAAAAAAGAAACTAAATGCATTACCAGCTGCTTTTAACACATATCTTACTTTTCCCCCAAAAATTGTGAAAAATAAAAACCACGATTTAACTTGCATAACGAAATGATCATTATTTCTAACTACAGATTTTTTGTGCCCTGATGTTTTATTCTCAAGAGAGAGAAATATAATTCTGTTATTTTTTACTCAAACAAATCAAAAAAAAAATTTTTATAAGGAGTAGAGAAATAATGATAAAACTACAAATCATCTACAAAACATCATTTTACATCTGATTTTTCTTTCACAACAACAGCATCCTGGATGGACATTAAGAGCACAAAACTGCAAAGCATTACCAAAACGTTGAAAAAAACAGGCTTCCATCACACACTTTATTTAAAAGGCAAGCAATATAACAAACACTTTATGCCACAGTCAACTAGTTTCTGCATTTAAAGTTAGTATTAGTACAGGCCAAAAGATGTCTTTATGCTCTTGGTTTATGTTTCTCATTTCAATATGATATATAATTTAATTACAGTGCAGATTATAATTGAATTACATTTCAAATGTAAGTTAATTTAAAGTTAGTATTACTTACCCTTTTTTGAAATGTTGATAAAACTAAATCAATTGACGAAGCTTGGTCAAATTCTAGGAAAGGAAATATACCATTCAGGAAGCCTAAACAGAAAAGCAAATTATTGAATAATAAGAATCTTAATCAAAAAAGAAAGTGTTGCAATCAAAAAAAAAATTTTAGCCACTCTTGTAAAAGTATTACATTAAATGTAATAATTAATCATTCCGAAAGAGAAATGGGCTCCTAACCTGGTTATTGCACATAATGCATCCCATATTTGTCAATCATTGTACCATGATAGATAACCTATATCCAATGAGGGATTTCATTTTCCATTGTGCAATGGTGCTAATTTACTCTTACAGAAAGAAATGTGAATTTGATAATCTTCAGTAATATTTACAGGGAAGAATTCCCTGTAAATATTACTGAAGATTATTACTGAAAATATTACTAAAATTCACATCAGATAAATATCTCAAGAATGGATAGCAGTAGTGTTATACAGGGTGGATGCCAAAATTCAGAGTACATATAAAAAAATAATAATAAAATAATTGAAAATATTAAAATTAGGAAACTAATTTTAAGTATTCAAGATTGAATCCTTGTAGTAAAGCTTTATTAAAAGTATTCAAGTGCGACAATCATCTGAAGGTAACAGCTTAAACATTGACTCCCTCCATCATCCTCTAAAAAAGACATGTGGTCCATCATGATAAAAAGCAGAACATTTCACAACTGAGCCAATGACCAGTGGTAACTCCGTATCTTGTAGCTGTTGATAAGCATCTCCCCTTTGATCAACAAATTGTTTAATTTCATTCAGCAAATTTCGAAATCTCTGTAGAAATCCATAACCCATTTGACCTTATCCCACAAGTGCTTGATGAGATCAAGACCTGAAGAGTGTTCAAACCAGGAAAAGAGGTGAAGTTTTCCAAATGTTTTGCAAACATTATCTGCACATCTTCCAATATAGTACCTATCAAAAGATACTACTGTTGTCAAGAAACAGGAACACTGATAGATGTAATTGATCTGCGAAAAAAGTTCAGACAGTCTGCAGTTACCAAATATTGTTGCACTTGTAATCCAAACAAAACATTTGCATGGTACTACTACCACCACCACCACCCTGCACTATCAACACCATGCATACACATCTGGCCCTTGTCCCATGTTGCTTTTGCCATAGTGTCTATTGTTAGTTACACTGATGATGCAAAAGGAAACAATTCAGTTGACTAGCACAAATATCCAATCACACTGTTCCTAATGCTATTGCAAATTCAGACTGTCAGTGTAGCCAGGGGTGGGGGGAAAGGTGAAGACTCAGATGATGTTAGCTATTAAGTAATGTATCCAACCAGTGGATACTTTACAATACCCTTCATCATTCCACCACCAGGCCTCCTTTCCCTCCAGCGCTCCTTTTCCTGATGTTTTTCCCGACAACTCTTCTCCAACTTTCCTTATGATACAACTATTTAACTTCCACCACTCTTGCACGTCTTCCGGTAATTTTATTCCTTTTAGCACCTTTTAGCATTGTATTTTGGTGTGTTTTTGCTGGCCTAATAACTTACACCAGGGGTGGCCAACTTACTTTGTGATGCAATCTACTTTTTTTCTTCAAAATGTGCCACGATCTACCATCTCAAGAATTACATTGCATGGTTAAAAAAGTTAATCAACACATTCTGAAAAATGTTGTTTATAAATTTAGAATTAAATACAATTCAGAATTCTTTTTTTAAATTCAGACGTATTTAAATTTTTAATTTATGTGAAGTTTGTGTCTTCATATCATCTGCCAAGATTTCAAAATTGGAGATATACTGTGGAACCAAAACAGGAATTTAAAAGTTCACTTCATTTTTTTACATTTGAGTACTTTTCTTGACAAACATATTTCCAAAAATCTTTTTCTGATGATCTGGCTTTTAGGAAGTTATTGTTTCAAAATTTAATAATTTCGTTTTCAAGTAATATTTTCCCCAGGTGAAAAATCACAGCGATTTTTTCTGCAATTTGTTTCTTATCTAAGTCGACATTAAATGGATAATAAATATATTGAACAATGTCTTCATTTATTTTAAAATCTGGTTTCAAAATCATCCACAACTTTCTCAATTTCAGAAACATATTTCTGTCTATTAAATTCAAAATCAGGATATTTTTTGCAAATGATCTTGCATATTTGCAAAATGGTTGAATTTTTTTTCTTTGAGATCCTTAGCCATTGCCAAAAACTGATATTTATATGCAGAAATACTACTAATCATGTCACCCACATTTTTCTTTTTTCCTTGTAATTCCAAATTCAGATCACTTAATTTACTGGTAAAATCTGCCAAAAAAGCCAGATCACACAACCACTCCGTATCTTGTAGCTGTTGATAAGCATCTCCCCTTTGATCAACAAATTGTTTAATTTCATTCAGCAAATTTCGAAATCTCCGTAGAAACTTACTCCGACTCAGCCACCTCCCATCTGTGTGTAATATCAGATCTGGTTCATTTTCATCAAGTTGCATTTTGAAAAGTCTCCTTTGAAGAGATTGTCTTCCAATGGAATTCACAATTTTGAAAAATATGTCCATAACACTTTTAGTATTTATCTTTTGATGGCTAACACTTGTTGGTGGATGATACAGTGGTAACTCAAAAATATCTGGGAATTCATCATCCTTTTGGCACAATGCAATGAATCCATTAAGATGCTCTGTCATTGCTTTAGCTCCACCTGTTGTTATTGATACAAGCTTAAATAGTGGTAATTTAATTTTTTCAATAAAATCTTTTAATGCGTTAAATATATCTAGTTCTTTCTTTTGACAAAACCATATCCAGCATTTCTTCTCTACTGGCAGAATCACTGAAAGCCATACGAATAAAAGTGAGCAACCGAGCTGTATCACTGACGTCTGTAGAGTCATCCACTATTCGACACATACACTATGCTCTCCACAACGTAACTGCGTGAATTTTCACAAGACAAGTGTAGCAGCTGCATGGCAAAATAAGTAGTCATGTGGTTCAACAGATTTGTAATTAATAACATTTAGATTTTGACTAATCTATTTTTTTATATATATTTAAAATTCGTCATGATCGACCGAAATTAAAGGCACGATTGACTCGCTGGCCACCCCTGACCTACACTAACTATTCTAGATGTCTCTCAACCAATACATCCGCTCTCCATTTTCTGCAATGGCTGGCTGTTTTGTTCTGTTTGTCAATCTACATTTACTCTCTCAATACCAGCACAGATATATTCCACCAAAATTGTGCTGTTTTGGCACGAGACACACCTGCCCTCCTGACAATGATAATCACATGCCTTTTAAACCAACCAATTATGTTTGTTCCCATACTTGGTACATTACCAGTTCACAAATTCAGCATATGTTAGCACACAGCAAATAAATATCAGTAGCTGCTTAGACAGGCTGTCAAAGGCTGTCTTATCAGTAGCTGCTTAGACAGCCTTTGTTGCTGTAGTTGGTAGCAGCATCTCAATAGGCAATTGAGTTATAAGGAGCAAGTCATATATCATTCCTCACTATTGAGGAATATGTTGCATATATTCATAAATGGTTCTAAATCTCCCACACCAATTTAAGTTTCATCTAGTAAAATATCTTATGAAACTAAAAATAATAGTGTAAAACATCATATTAATGGAGAAAAATATGTCAATGTGTGTTATTCTTGATATTCAAAATATTCTTAAAAATAAAAATAAAAGCATTCTATAACATGAAGACTGTTCAAGAAGCACTAATGATAACTTTAATATTAAAATTTAGTCATATGTTTATAAATATGGAGATGATCTACATCGAAATAATTTCTACAGGTAAAACTTTCATCCTAGTATATGATCCATCAATCCATTCTTGGAAAAATTCTCCACAATTTCTTCTGTTGACTTTATAGCAATTTTAGAAAAATTATATCCGCATCAAATTCCATCCTAATTTTTTAGGAACAAGGGTGTTCACTATCATAGTACAGATTTTAACCATTCTAAGAAAATCTTTAGGCTCTTTTCTCACATGATCAAGAGTAGTCAAAACAAACATGTTGCCTGTTACTAATGTAGAACAATGGCTGTGCATGTACAAGATCCCTAAATGATCAAAGAAAACTACTGCCATTATTTTTCTAGCAGAATGGATCACTTTGACTTCAAGGTTACTTATGGAATGTAAATAACCATCATTGTGAATAAGACATTAATTCATTAGATTTTTTGTGTAATGTGAGAACACTATATGGTTTCACATCTTTAGTTCACAAATTTCATTCAAATTATTTGTGAAATGAAAAGCATTTACAACACATTTGTGATAAAAATGAATTAGTTTACTGTAAGGAATTTAAATAAAAAAATTAAAAGTCAAATCCAGTATATTTATATGCTTAATTAACTTGCAGGCAACTGTCTATTCCTCTTTGAGAAAAAAAACCAACAGCTTTACAACCAACAGTTTTTCTAGCTAACCCTTCCTTGTTCCCGACTAATCTAAAAATGAGGAACCTTTCTTATTTTAACATCCTTGACCAACCTTTCCTGTTCTAACCTCCTTGGCTAACCTTTCTTGTTAACCCATCTTCCTTGACTAATCTCCATTTTGAGGTTAGTCGAGGAAGTTTGATTGAGAGATCTGTTAGCTATAAAGGCTTGATAATAGTTCCCAAAAGGAAATCAGGGTGCTGACTTTTAAATTTTAATTCTCCAACATTTAACAAACTAATTAGATTTGATCAGAGATAGAGCATAAACCATTTCACAAATAATTTAGTATATACTATGTTATGCTTTTACATGACACAAAATTTTGTTTATCTTCAGTTAAACAATAAGAATAATAGTGCAAACCTTCCTTGAGCAGTCCTCAAAGATGTAAGTTACCTTTTTTATTGATAAGCTCACGAACTGCAACATCATCTCCACGAACAAGTAAGGAAGCAACAAAATGAAGAAAAGTAGTCCTCACATCTTGTGGATCCTATATATGATTTAAAAAAACTGTAAATAAATCCATAATTAGATGGTTGTTTCAATTGTCAGAATGAATTGAATACACCTACCCAACACACTAAAGGAGGAACAGCCAATCATAAATATTAACCTTGAAGCATTTACAAGGGACCTGCATATCCCTCTTGAAAATAACTGCTGCATACTAATTGTTGGTTCGATATTAATGGCTGAAACTTGTAGTGCCTTCAATATAGTCAAATTTTTATTTGAGCAGTTTTGGAAGTGAACAATTATTGTTTAAACTATACATGCAAAGAACCTGTCAAGTACCACATGACTGTTTACTATTTTTGCCTTCCTCCAATGTGATCGCTTTGGTTTCAGCATCATGTAAACAGTACATTGTCAAAACCAAAACCGGAATATTAGTTAACTTGTTGGTTGATGCATCTACAACAGAAATTATATATTGTTTGTTTTATGTTTAATTATCATATAAAATGCATTTTGTTTGTCTCAAAAATGTGATTGTTCTATGTTTATTTCCAATGCAAATTTTTTATTTTATAAGTTGTTACTTTTTTTTTTTTATTGTTTTGATATACAGATTAAAATTTAATTGTTAGAAGTAAGTGTTGCATATATTTCTTGTCGAACTCTTGCTCAAATGAAATCAGTTTTATTTATGGGAGGGGGTGCAGATTGCACAAATTTATTTACTATTTTAGAGGGTCATGGTATAGCAAAGTTTGAGAACCCCTGGTATAAGGTTGATGCCATTTGTTTGAAAATAATGCAATACTAAAGAAATTCATGGTTTGGTTAAGGCAAAGTATATTCTGCTATGAGCATTAAGATCTGCATTAACTAGGCAGTTTAAATCCTGCCAGCCACAAAAACACTTTATAATTTAAAAAAATGTCCAAATAGTATTAGCTATTTTATAATTTTGAAATTCTAATTTCGTGTTTATCACAAAGTTGGCCAAAATGATTCTGTTTAGTTAAAATGAAGTTCTCTGACTTCAGTTCAGCCCCAGGATAAGGATGTTGTTTTCGAAAATTTTTGCTGTACAGTAATACCCCGACTTATGCTACCCCGACTTACGCGAACTCGGAGTTACGCGGTTCTTGATTTTTTCGTTTGGCAACGCTGCCGCCCACTATCTTCAAGGTCGTTTTTCATATGTTATCGATATACGGTGCGACGGCGGAGATTGAGAGCGAAAGATGAACAAAATTCAACTTTGCTGCTTTTCTGTTTTTTATATCAGTGAAGGGGAAACACATTTCACCATAATAACGTAAAAACCAACACAATTCCAGCTATCGGTATAATCGCAAATGCAATTAGATCGAGTTTACTACCAGTTTATAACAGATTTCACTAGCAGAAACGCAACTGGATTTTTATTGTTTTATGGTAGTAACCCCTAGAAATGTGAGGTGTTGATAGTGTATCTCTGCCTTTATGGTGTTGTTTATTCAGTTGCTACATGCGCGCAGCTTTGTTTATGCGTATCAAGCGTGCCTCCTCGTTTTGTAATTGTGCTTTATTCCTTAAAAATGAGTAAAATACTTAATTAAAAGGTGTGAAAAGGAAGCGTCCTGGTGAAGACACTGCAGATTCAGAGAGAAAAAGAAAAGCAATTATCGATAAACAGAGGCGGACTGGATCAAAAATTCTTACCCGGGAAAATTTATAGTGGCCTCACACTATGGTTTATGGCCAAAATCACACTGGCCCACCGGGGTTTCCCCGGTAAGGCTTATGGCCAGTCCGCCTCTGTCGATAGAGAAAAAATATGAAATTGTGAAACGCTTTGAGCGAAATGAAAGACCATGTGATATGACAGGCCTAAATGAAGCAACGGCGAAAAGCACATGACAATTGCAAACTTGACAGGTTGAAAATTGAAAAGGGCTCAATTGTAAAGGGCTTAAAAATTTTAGAAAACATAGACTCCAACGAAGAACGCGTTATAGCTACAAAGCAAGGAATAAAAAAATTATTACCTTGCTACTAAGAAATTCTGCGTGAAAAAAAGAACGCGCTGTGTCGTCAGACGAATTTGTTAGATTTTATGAAGCCATCGACATCGAAATAACTTTTTAACGTAAGTCATTTGTTTTTTTAATACATATTTTGTATTAATATGTATAAAGAACTGCAATTTTATTAATATTTTTCTTCTAAACTAGTGTTTTTGTTAGTCCTTGGTCCCAATTAAGCAAAATTTATATGTATTTATATGCAAAGTTGTACCCCGACTTACGCGATTTTCGTCGGACCCACCTATCGCGTAACTTCGGGGTATTACTGTATTAGCTATTCAGTCTGTAGTACATTAGTTCCAATAGTAATATAGTTCATATGGTTTTTTTGTATGTTGTGTCTCTACAAATGTGTGTTCACTGGCTAATATGCATGTTATGTGTGCTGAAATGTAATCCAAATGACCCACGAGGGGAAAGCCTACTCCCCACACCTAAGATCAATTAAACTACATCTCTCACTGAGATGCCTTTAAGAATTTCTCCTGTCTCCAATGGAATTCAAACTCAGTGAACCCATCACAGAAGACAAGTCAAGACAGGTGATGTGTCAAGAATTCGGAGAGAGCAAATGAACACGATAGAAAGAAAGAAAAAATATTTTGAGATAAGGAAGATCAAAAGGAGGAAATTTCAAATTAAAATGTCTCTGACATTAAATATCAGAGCAGACATATGCACAAGCAACACCTTTAAAGTGAAAGAAGTAGAACAAGTGCTTAGGACAAATTGGATGAGTGGTAGCAGAGGAAACTGATAGTTGAGATGCTGTTAGAATAGGTATGTGGGATTTAGGATATAAACTGGTGTTCAAAAAAAGTGCATCACCTAGGAATTTCACATTTCTAACCCATTTTCACAATGGTATGTTACATTAATGACTAGCATCATGAATAGAAATATAAACAAAAGATATTTATTAATAGTTAAGGCAAAGCTAAGTAATATTTGACAGGTGCTCTCAAAATATTCCAAAATGAGCTTTGCAACCTTTATACAACAGTTTTGGTAAACACGACAATTATATCTGAAATGTTATCAGAAGCCCTCAGAAAAGTTCACCAGGTGCAACCTAATATGTAGTTGAACCGCATCTGGCCCTAATGACAGCAGCACACCGTTGAGCATTGGCAAGATCAATTTCTGAAGATAATCAACTGACAGTTCGTGGTTCCAAACACGAATTATGGCTTCCTGAAATTCACAAAGGGTCCTTGATTTCTTTCTAGCAACTGCAGATTCCACACGATGCCAACAGTTCTCTATAGGATTCAGGTCTGGGCTGTTTCCTAGCCAGCTAACAGCTGTAATGGACAAATGTCTTCTAACAGCTGTAATGGACCATTCTTCCAATCATTTTTTCAGCTATAACAAATGTCTAATGCAGAAATGAAGCTAAAGTAACTACAGAAGTGCCTACACACACTTTTCACCCGATGACAAGGAGCAGAGTCATCCTGAAAGATGCAGTTACTTGGCAGGTTAAAATGGGCTCTAATGGTTGGCAGCAATTTGCCTTCCAATATAGCCAGGTATCTGTTGGCATTTACGGAACCTTTTATAAACTGAAGGTGACCTACTCCGTGATACAAAATGCACCCCCATATCATTTGGCTGGTAGGGAATTTCACTGTATACACCATACATTCTGGATGGCATTCTTCACCGTGTCTAAAGCAAATTGTTTGTCTTCTATAAGAGCCATGTAGATTGAATTTCTTCTCATCTGAGAAAATAACTCAGATGAGAAGATAATGGACGGAGGTCCATTTGACATGCTCCTTACAACAAATTAATCGGGACTTTTTCATTTTTTGTGTGAGGAGGGGCTTCTTCTTAGGACGACGTGCTACAAGTCCATTATTTGTTACTGCACTTGCTACCACTCCTGTATGTTCTTTCCATTCTCTTTTCAGCTCAGACAAAAAACTTTACAGTTTTTAAGGCATAAGCGCTTCAAAACGCAGTCCTGTTTTGGCGTAGAGACTTGATTGCATCCAGTTCCTTTTTTCCTATCAGCAGAACCAGTATTCTTGAGTTTGGAAAGAAATCTACTCACTGTTGACTGATTACAAGACACTCTATAAGCAATATGAGAAGAACAACCTTCCTCACGTAAAGCAACAATAGCACTTTTTCTTCGTGGCATAAACTGCACGTAACTCGCCATCCTGACACAAGCAAGGAATGACTGCAACTCTTGCAGAGCGTGCTTATATAGCCGAAAGTAACAGCTGATGCAATATTACGTCATCACCTATGCATGTAAATCTTATCTGTAAGAAATACTGTCATATACTTATGTTATTCAAATGACAATTACAATTTTAAGGGGTGATGCACTTTCTTTGAATACCAGTGTAGATGGAAATGGACATCACCGAAAGTAAAAATGAGACCACATCTTCTTGAAATGAACTTTTTGGGAAGCTTAATTCTTTTGGCAGAGATGTTTGTTCCATAGCATGACTATCCATTAGGTACTGATGTAGGCAAGATAAATGTTGGGGGGTGTGGGGGGGCAAGAAAGAACACATTGCATAAAATTATTAGAGATTTTACACACACACATACACATCAGGATATACTTAACTTCTAAATAAAGCAAAGCCTCACCAATGCTCCCTAACTCCTGTCCATGC